>NW_028318143.1:13932500-14097500 GCF_062004578.1 Staurois parvus | reverse complement strand
GACCGATCATCTGGATAATATTGTACACATGCGCATTTGAAATGCGCGGTCGGTGAGTGCGCATTTCTTCTATTTGATTCCAGCCACCTAGATGATGAGGAAACCTTCACATGTGTTTTGTTCATGATCACTTTTATTGTGTAAAAGACTATATGAACTTTTATTCACATATATTTATATTTTTTTATATTAGTATCATAGAGCTGCACTATATATACATTATTCTTGTTACAAGGTCCAGTGATTCCTTAGAGTGTTCCAGCGGCTGATTTCAGAGCGCTCGCTTCATCTTTATCCCATTATCAATAAAACACAGTAATAGTGAAATAGTGTTTCTTGTAGCCAGATCTATATATCAAACCTAAAAGACAGCAATGGTAAAGGAGAGAGAGGCAAGAATTATAAGGCCCAAAACAGGTATGGTTTGTTAAGCCCCTTTCACATAGGTGGTGTTTGTTCCACCTCAGCAGGTGATCCTAGATGGATCCCTTGCGAAGTTGGATCAGAACGGTAGGGATGTTGCAGTTGTGCCTCCATGGAAAAACTCTCTCTATGGATGGCCAGATGTATGTAGACTTGCGGTCTGGTCAGTAAAAGCAGACCCAAACACAAAGTTTTTACATTGGGTCCGATGGACCAGAATGGACCCAGATGTGAGTGGATATTGGTACACAAAGGTCTACTGACATTCACCCACCTATAGGGAAATATTGCTGTTTGTTTTGATCCATGTATTTTTGGGTCAAAAACTGGATAAAGAGACTGGCTATGTGGAAGGCGCCTTCCAAAAGAAGGTCTGAAATAAAAAATATACTCTAACTTGCTAACTAGCAACATGTAAAAAGACTGCTTCCTTTGTTTGTGATTAGGTTGACAATGTAACCCTTGTGATTATTACAATATCCTCATGATTGTGTATTTCTCAGAATCTGAGTCCTGACACAATACTTTCCAAATCTGTATGACATGCTTGAAGACCTCTGCACAGAGATACCAGCTACCCACGCATACAGCACTGCTATCAATGGGAAATGTTCCAAAGTGACTGCTTTGCAGAGAGGCTTGAATGCTTATTCAGAAAATGGTGCAAGGGGCAAAGTGATACCCATCAAGTGCAATAACCCTGGGTAGCCAATTAGAATTTGGATTAGTTACTTTGAGTATTGCATGCATTAATTGTGAATGCTGCTCACCAGCTGCAGTATTCCAACATGAACAATGTGGCATGGTTAGGCAAAGCCAGGCACTCCTTATGGCAACTCTTGTGGAGTCCCTAAGAGGTAATAAAAGCTGGGATAAATTATGAGTCACCTTCAGCCACCCATAGATGAAATATTTAACTTTTTTGGGGGACATATACCAGGGAAACATGAAAATGTTGCAATTAAATCAATTGAGAAAGTCCTTTACATTAATTAGCTTTTAGAGCCGGTTCACTATGCCTTGAGCTGAATTGCACAGGAACACTCTGTGCCTTATTGTGCAATTCACCTGCGGTTTTGTCCAGTGCAATTTCAAGCCCATTCATTCGCACATACAAAACAGTATAGCATTGTACTAGGCCTAGCACATTACTACCCAACAGAGTTTGGTGCGTAACACCATATTAGGAAAGAACTATACAATACCAAAAATATGTCATTCATTGCGACTAAAAGGCCCAACACAATATAATAAAGAAAATAAGAAAACTCAGATAAAACCAAGTGTAAAAAATACCCCCCCTCCCAATTCTCCCACTCCCCCATGTACTAATGGGCAATCATCTGAAACCAAATTTTCAGGATTAAAATCTGACCTGGGCCCCCTATACCTGGAGGATCAGTGTATCAGTATTCCAGAACTAAGTGTGCAGGAAATGAAGAATGCAAAAATTTGCCTACAACATCACAACTAGCATTTGGAGGGGTCTTGACAGGTATAGTAGATAAGAGTGATGGGTCAAGAATTAATATAGAGGGCCAACCATCATGTGGGTGCAACCTGCTTAGAATGTAGCTGAGAGCAGCAAGATGCTTAGGCATTGGTGGAGGGACTATCCAGACATGACTGCCAGACCTTTTCAAATTTTTGAGGGGCAACCTCTACTTAAATAGGTGGCTTTGTAGAATGGTATCATTTTGTTGGCTAACCATTCCAGCGGGCTTGGAAGGATACCGTTGGTTGTTTCCAATGAAGGATAATAGCTTTACAAGCATAAAATAGAAGGATTCTCAGCAGAGTCTGTTGTGCTCTAGTAGGAGCCACCCCCTCCACCAGACCCAAAAGACAAATAGACATCGTCAAGGTGTTGGGAGAGTCCTGACAGTAGTTTCAGAATTCAACACTTCCACCAAGAATCCCTGGACCACAGATTAATACCAAAAAATATGCCCAAAGGCACCCAGGAAGAGCAAGCAATGCTAAATAGTTGCCAGTTTAGCTGGAGCGTAGAAGATCCTTTGCAGAAATTTAAAATGTATAAGTCTATCCCTAGCAGAGACCAAATGGAAAAAAAGAAAACTCCCACACATCCTCCCAGTCCTCACCCTGTAGATCAGGGACATTTTTCACCCACTTTGCCCTATACCAGGTCATCAACGGGAGAGAAAATGGGAATAGCTCTTTATAAACCTCAGACAGTCATTTAATAGCAGGTGCTTAATCATGATAGGCTGAGTCTCTGTTTGAGTGGAGCCAAGTAGTGTAACAAAAGCATGGCACAATTGTAAATATCTAAAGCGATAGTGATTGGGTAGACTAAACTTGGCTTTTAGGTCATCAAAATTCAATAATGCATTGCCCCAGGTAATATCACCGAGTGTTTTAACACCTCTTGTGGCCCAAATGGCTGGGTCTGAAATCATGGTAAACTGGGGAAGACAGGAGTTCAGGCAGAGCAGAGAGGCAGGGGAGATAGAAGTGGAGAGAAAAGGTAAGGTGTTGAATTTTCTCCCAGGCTTTAAGAGTAGCTCTCACTGTAGTGGTAAGAGGAAATGCAGCACCGGATCTTCTGTTGAGCAACAACTTTAAGCTCTGGCATGTTCCTAGCAAAGCAGCTTCCAAAATCATGGCTGAATCCCCATTATCTTCCAGGAGCCATTGACTCATGAAAACCCCTTGGCCCGTCAGATAGTATTTATGGAGGTCCAGAAAGGCTAGACCCCCCTGACCCAAGGGTTCCTAGAGTTCCTTAATGCCAATTCTAGGGGCGCAGTAGTCCCAGATAAAGGAGCTGAACAGGCTATGGACTTTTTAAAAGAAGGAGCACGGGACCCATATTGGAGCAGTCTAGAAGAAGTAGAGGTATACCAGTAGAACCTTAATTTTCAGCGGGTTAATTCTCCCCAGAAGTAACAATGACAGATTCTGCCATGCATGAGTCTTACATTTTATAAAATCTATTAGGGGCTTAGGATTAAAGTTCATATGGTCTGATACGTTGGCAGAAATGCGGACCCCGTGTATGTTAACTGCAATACCCACTGAAGCTGCAGGGTATCATCAGCTGCACCCCTGGTCCCAGGGTCTAGGGGGAGGATGGTAAATTTGTTTCAATTAACCTGGAGGCCAGAGAACTTAGCAAAATCATCTAGAATCCAGAACAAAGCTTTCAGAGGGGCCAAGGTCCTTTAGGAAAAAAAAGAGATCACCATTGGGGGGAAATGGGGTTGTATGATGTGATCTTTGTACTGAAAAGTTTGGAGACCCCTGGGCTAAAACAAAGATGCCTAAAACTTGAATACACTTGTAAATTGCTTGAAACACACTTCCAAAATGCTTGTATATGCATGCACACTCAAAAAGTATGCTTAGAAAGTCCTCTGGTCAGGTGTGAATGAAGCCTGGGATGTGCTTGGTTCCAAGTCTTCTCTCTTGAAAAGTGTGTGTGTGTGTGTGTGTGTGTGTGTGTGTGTGTGTGTGGGGGGGGGGTTCCTTCTTTGACTGAGATAATTACTGCCTGGTGATTTGGACCGTTCCTATTGAATGCACAAACAGGGTTCTAACAGGGTCCTGAGGGCTGCAATGGCATGATGATGTCATGATGAGGGGTGACAACAAGACCAGCCAGCAGAGGGCCAAGACTGCAATGTTGAATCTCCGGTTTTGCACACTCAGAAGAGGTGCCATGGGAGGTCATGAATTCAAGTAAGGTAAAAGGTTTTAAGAAGTTTTTTTTTCGAGCTGAGAGTAGAGTGGGATAAATGAAGATGTTTCAAATTTTAGCTGGAGATGGATGTTGTTATCCTACATTCATAATATACAACTAGCTGCATAACCTGTTAAATTTCTGTTTTTGCCAGTAATCTTATATTTTGAATGGCCCTGAACAGAAATCAAGGCCACCTGTTTTTTGCTATTTACATTTCTTAGGGAGGGTAGTTTTAGAGCACAGAGTCATGCGACCAGTGGCTGCAGTCCTACCCAGAAACATTGTAAAACAGATTAAAAGTAAATCAAATAGACCTTCTAACATTAGAACAGAAGGAATCCTTTCCAAATAGAATTAACATTTTATGGATTGACTTTGTTTGTTGCCTGGAGTTGTCCTTAATGGCAAAGTCAATTTTACCTTGCAGACATATCCTTGAAAATTATGGTCAGTGAAGCATGTGTGGTGTAAATCCACCCATCCCTCTCATTCCTGCAGACTGAGATAATGCCAACGAAATGAACATTTCTTTCTTCCGTCTGCAAGTCGAAGAAATGTTTGTGATCAGTCTGGGAATGACACCAATGAAACACAAATAAAGTAGCATTGTTATTGTGAACCTGAGTTTGAAAATCCCCAAATATTTTTTTGATCGTTTCATGAGTAATACAGTAAGTGAGAATTGTTCGAATGAGTCAGAGATTGAGATGTAGGCTGTAAACAAATGCTAAGATCAAAACTTACAACCCAACAACAAACCTTCTGCAAACCCGGCAGATATCCTTAAAAGAAAAGTAGAGACTTTTCAACAATTTATTATAGTTGTCGAAGAGTTGACAGACCTAACCGGGGATTTTGGAGTGGATTGCAGGCTAGCCTATTGCCTACTGACCATGGGCCCTGGAATTTGAGGGGGCTCTATTCTTTGGGTGGTGTGTGCCTGGGCGGGACCTTTGGAGTAGTTTTACTTTGGATTCAAGTCCATGTCGACCCGAAACACACAGGCTCTGAGAACTGGAGGACCAGGAAACAGATTTGGGGTCTCTGTGCCCAAACCAGCATTGACTGCTTCAATCCCCCTCCTAGACTCAGAGACTCAGAGCAGATGTTAATATAATCAGCTCAAAACAACCTGATGCTGAGGTCTCTTGCTGTTGTGTATTTGTCCCAGTGTTAATTGAGTCACTTATTATTTTTGTCTGTTGGTTAGGTCTCCTGGAGGTTCCTACATGATGGGATAAGTCTTGTGTCATCTTTACCTCATTACCTAATCAGTGCGGGATGTTTATTACAATGTATAATATTTGTTTTTATTGTTCATGTGGGGACTGCCCCTATTTCTGAAGTGTAAAAAAAGAAAAACCTGTATTTCTGTTCAATAAAGAGTTCCAATTGCACATTAGCTAGTGTTGTCTAGTTCTTGGGTACAATGCCCAGCTGTAATACTGTGTTCCTTTGTTCCAGCAGTGAGGAAGCAGTTCTCTGATGGAAGCACCCAGGTGGGACGCCAGGTGGTCTGTCACAAAGAGCTTAGGTGTAACTTACTTAATCTTATGTATATCCATGGGAGAAGCCATGTATGCTCATTACTAGGGATGAGCAAAATTGAGAGTTTTCATTTTTCCAAAGTGTGAGAGTAAGAGTCTACCCAAACTTTTCTTATTTAGAAAGTGCACTGGAGTCAATAGTAAGGTGAAATTAGGTGTTTTTTGGTTGTTTTCAAGAGTAAAATTGTCTTTAAATGGCTTATGAGGTTGATTTGCTTATTATTGTTATTTTTTCCATGTTTTTTTTACCTTCCCCTACACCTTGATTGTTCTCCTTTTATTGTACTTCCTTATTGTACTGTACATATTTTCCTTGCACCCTGTGTAAAACATTTAACAAACTCAGATTAAACATAAATGGCTTGTAAGGGTTAGAGAAGCAGCTTGCAACTATCCTGCACCATTAGCCTCATTATTTTACATTATTTTTACAGAAAGGAAAATCAAGACAGCAAAAGAAATGAGGCCCATTCACAACCAGACGTACTAATCTGCAACACATGCATTTTTGTGTGTTAAGGCATCTTGGGTTAGAAAGCTCATTTAAAATGAACAGGCTGCACCATACCTTAATGCAGAAAAAAGCAAAAAAAATAAAAAGTTATAAACAAGATTACAAAGAATACTTAACTTCAACTTTTTACAAAAAAAAAAAAAAATCAAATGCACATCTATTTATTACAAATAATCAATTAACATTTAATGGCTAACTCCACCTTTTGCAAAAAAAAAAAAAATAAATAAATGCAAATACTGTATATTTTGTAGGGAAAATGTATTAATTTTTGCAAATCAACCCGCAAAGCATGACTACCATGGTACCAAGGGAATGCAGTTCCAATATCAAGCTTCTGCAGACACTTCCTTCAGCTCCCTATCCATACCAAAGTATAGACTTTCAGCTGGAGAGCTGGAGGAAGTTTCAATGGACTATGAGTGCAATGATCACTGCACTTGTGTTCCATTGAGATCTACAAGCCCACCTGCCGCCTGAACGTTATAGAGAATGTTTTATAACCCCTTAACTCAATGGCTCAGCTTCTGTATCATGTGCCTGCTGTGCTTGGTTCCGATCAGAAACTTTGACAAAGAGCTGTTGGTCAGTGTGTTGGGAGCATGCTGTCAGCACACAACCTCAGGCTGCCATGGACAATGTGCATAGGGTTGCCACCTCATCTGTTTAGAACCAAACACATTTTTTACATAGGTTCTGTGCTAATTAAGGTGTAATTAAACTCACTTAATACCTTATGTGCCTTAAATTAGCCTCAGAACCTTTGTAATTATTATGTGTTCGGTTTTAAAGGGATGAAGTGGTAACCCTAGATGTGCGATGGCTGGGCTTTAAAGTACACCTTTCTTGCCACCAGATATGTGTTATGTCGTCTACAGTTAATACAGTGATAGAACTTGACAGGTTATGGATAGGTGGGCTAAAAGGAACCAAAAAGCCCCTCACACATAACCTCAGAGTGAAACACAGCAAAATATCAAAACAGATTATATCTGTGTCCTGTGCTACCATCAAAGATCAAAAAATGATCAAATTGGATTTATTCCTTATTTTAGGATAGCAATAATCCATTATATATAAACCTGGGGCTCTGGAGCATAACTAACAGTGTCAGCCTTCGGGGCGCCTAATCGAAATCAATGGTAATCCAAATAGCTACCCAGGGTGGGGACAAGGGTACGGATTCATCCACAATAGCCAAAGCGTTTCAGCAATTCTATCATAACCTTTATAACCTCCATGACCACCCTCCCCAACACCTTGCACAACGGTGAGATCTGATAGCCTCCTTCTTGGCAACTTCTGGTATGCCTTCCCTACCCCCGCAGACTTGTGAGGAAGTGAAAGGTCCTATAACCACAGAGGAGCTGGATATCGCTATCGCCCCTCCACTAAAAAGAACAAAGCACCTGGTCCAGATGGCCTGACTTTATCCTATTACAAAACTTTCAGGGAGACTCTCTCCCCTTACTTCCTGAGGGCATACAATGCATTTTTTGACGGTCTCAACCCCCCGCCAGACATATTAAGGGCACACATCACGGTTATCCCTAAACCGGACAGGGATCCCACCCGTTTCTGCAACTATAGACCGACTGCCCTTCTCAATGTGGATCTCAAATTATTCTCCAAGATCATAGCAAATAGGTTGCTTCCACATGTCCCAGAGCTCATACATGCTGACCAGGTGGGCTTTGTCCCCCAGAGAGAGGCAAGACACGATGAAGGTTGTTGACCTGATTCATGCTTCTCGTTCAACGGGCCAAGCTCTTATGTTACTGTCCACCGATGCAGAGAAGGCCTTCGATCGGGTAGATTGGCAGTTCTTGCAGGCCACATTGGGGCATGTGGGATTGGGTACTCATATGTTGTCATGGATATCTGCGCTATACTCCCATCCTACGGCCGCAGTGAAAATGAATGAAACTCGCTGAATGAAACTCAGATTATTTTTCGCAGTCTAATGGTACTCGACAGGGATGCCCCCTTTCTCCTTTAATTTTTATTCTCACCCTAGAGCCTTTTCTGTGTAAGGTGCGATCCAACCCGGCCATAACAGGGCTCAGCTATCCCGCAATGAGTACAAGATCACTGCTTATGCCGATGATCTTTTGTTCAGCCTTACCAACACAGAGACGTCCCTACCGGAATGGCTTTCTCTGTTTACTACATATGGCGAACTTTCTAATTTCTCCATTCATTTTTCCAGATCTGTGGCCCTGGACATCAACCTGGCGGGGGACTGTGTGACGCATCTCCAGCACTTATATCACTTTCATTAGACGACGTCCTCTATGTGATATTTTTGGAGTGAACATTACGGCCGATCCCTTGGCATTGTATGAAGCTAATTTTAGCCCTCTCCTATCCAAAATTAGATCAGACTTGCACAGGTGGAAGGGAATCTTATGTGGTTTGGACGTTGTAACGTCTACAAAATGACAACATTACCCCAGATCTTGTACCTTATACGGCATTACCCATTTATATTCCCCATTCCTTTTTTGCAATGCTTTGGACTATGCAATTGGATTTTATCTGGGGGAGTAAAGTGGCTTGGACGAAATTCTCTCTGCTAACTCTTTCCAAGTTGAGAGAGGGGGTTGGGCTGCCAGATTTATCGCTTTATTATAAAGCCTTGCATCTCTCCAGGGTGGTGACTTGTCGCATGTCTTCTAGACATAAGATGTGGGCCCAAATTGAACAACAGTCAGCGCAGGTATCTCTCGCAGCCCTGCCCTGGATACAAGTTAAATATTAATTTTCTCTTAGGAGTCATTTGACAGTGGGAGCCACGATTAAGGTTCTTTATCAGACTGTTCAACTGAAGAGATTGTCCCATTCTCCCTCCCCCTTTACCTCTGTACTCTTAAATCCAGCTTCTCCCCCGGGAGTTGAAAGTAAGCAATTGCGTCCCTTGGGGGAGATGGGTTTTACTCAATGTAGGCATTTCACGACTCAGCAGAATTGGATGTCCATTCAGACACTTAGCGCTTTTGTACAACCCCCACTGGGGAATTGGTCGGCTTACCAGTTGCGACACTTCTTACAATCGATCACAGACTCGCACAAATATACCAGACCACTTACCCCCTTTGAACAGCTGTGTGCCACAGAGAAGTATATTCCTCATCTTCTGTCAGTACTGTATAAAATGTTAATCACATCACGGGAGACTTTTGTCCCTTCCTATGTGCACAAGTGGGAGGCTGACCTGCAGCTGTCCTTTTTGGAAGAACAAGTGAACTGGATCATTCAATTAGCTCAAAAATCCTCGATAGCTAATAGTTTCCAAGAGCAGGGATACAAACTTCTGTCTACGTGGTACAGGGTCCTGGTACTATTGAACAAGTTTTACCCCTCAGTCTCCAATTTGTGTTGGCGGTGTCAGGAGGAGGAAGGTACTTTGCTGCATATCTTCTGGCAATGTTCTCTGCTGACTCAGTTCTGGACGGCTGACCTTGGTTGACCTGGGAACAGACCCCTTAGCCTACCTTTTTCATCTCAACTCTGTACCGCTACATCACTATAGATGCTCCCTGATGGTTCATCTTCTGAATGCAGCACAGGCATGCATTCCGGACCTGTGGAAGCAAACCTCTCCCCCAACCATGGGCCACTGGTTTGCGAAGTTGAATGAAATCAATTCAATGGAAAGCCTTACTGCCTCCCTTAACAATAGGGAAGACATTTTTTGGGAGTCATGGCAGCCTTGGATGGTGTATACTTCCTCGACACAATATCTGGATGAAGCGCCAACCTCATCTGGGAAGGACTGAGTCCTTTTTGAGGTGACCTTTGGTGGATTACAAATGTACAGTTGCAAGAAAAAGTATGTGAACCCCTTGGGATTACGTGGAGTTTTGCATGAATTGGGCATAAAATGTGCTCTGAACGTCATCTAAGTCACAACATTAGAAGAACACAGTCTGCTGAACATAATACTACACAAACATTAGATGTTGCCATGGTTTAATTGCACATAACATGTAAACATTCACAGTGCAGGGAGGAAAAAGTATGTGAACCTTTGGACTTCATAACTGGTTGACTCTCCTTTGGCAGAAATAACCTCAACCAAATGTTTCCTGTAGTTGCAGATCAGACCTGCACAACGATCTGGAGTAATTTTGGACCACTCCTCTTCACAAAACTGTTTCAGTGTAGCAATATTCTTGGGATGTCTGGTGTGAATCGCTCTCTAAAGGTCATGCCACAGCATTTCAATCGGGTTGAGGTCAGGACTCTGACTGGGCCACTCCAGAAGGCGTATTCTGTGCTGTTGCAGCCATTGTTTTGTTGAATTACTTGCATGCTTTGGGTCATTGTCCTGTTGCATCACCCATCCTCTGCGGAGCTTCAGTTGGCGGACAGATGGTCGTACGTTTTCCTGCAAAATGTCTTGATAAACTCTGGAATTCATTTTCCCATCAATGACAACAATCCGCCCAGGCCCTGAGGCAGCAAAGCAGCCCCAAACCATGATGCTCCCTCTGCCATGTTTTACAGTGGGGATGAGGTTTTGATGTTGGTGTGCTGTGCCTTTTTTTCTCCACACATAGTGTTGTGTGTTCTTCCCAAACAACTCAATCTTGGTTTCATCTGTCCACAGTATATTTTGCCAGTAGTGCTGTGGAACATCCAGGTGCTCTTTTGCAAACTTCAAACGTGCTGCAATATTCTTTTTGGACAGCAATGGCTTCCTCCGTGGTGTCCTCCCATGTACTCCATTCTTGTTTAATGTTTTCCTTATTGTAGATGTGTCAACAAAAATGTTAGCATGTGCCAGAGATTTCTGTAGGTCTTTAGCTGACACTCTGGGATTCTTCTTTACCTCATGCAGCATTCTGCGCTGTGCTCTTGCAGTCATTTTTACAGGACGACCACGCCTAGGGAGAGTAGCAACAGTGCTAAACTTTCTCCATTTGTAGACAGTCTGTCTTACCGTAGACACATGAACATCAAGGCTTTTGGAGATACTTTTGTAACCCTTTCCAGCTTCATGCAAGTCAACAATTCTTGATCGTAGGTCTTCTGAGAGCTCTTTTCTGCAAGGCATGGTTCACATCAGACATATTTCCAACCATATGCTGTATATCCACTGCTGTGCAAATCAAATTGTCCGTAAATACAGAGTCCAAACTGGGGGGGATCTTGTTAAAAATTATTAAAATAATAACTCTAGTAGTATTGTGTCTTTTCTTCCTCCAAAAAAATTAAAACCTCAACTGTGAATATGCTCTGTTAAGTATCAAATCAGTTTTCTCTTCTTAAGAAAACAAATCCACCACTGGGGCTTGTGTGCACCCACACACCATGCTTGCCAGGGTAACTCGCCACAACTTGTTGCTCATAAATGCGATAAGGTCTTCAGCTTGTTCTCAATAATAAACTCTTTCTTTGTACCTTCCAAAAAAATATACTATCACTATATCTAAATCAACCACAGAAAAAATAGAGAAAAGGTACCCCAAATAGTATAACACTGCTTAAAATATTTGTTGTAAAACTTTAGGGTGCATCCACACATGCAAATGCACCTGATACCCTGCGGGGTTTCCCAGCAATTAGCTGACGGAGATTGCCCTATTGAAAGCAATGGGAGGCTGCCAGCTCCCGCAACTAAATACAAGTACTCTCATGTAATTGCTCATACAGATATCGCATGTTGGTGATCAATCCAGGATGCCGGCAGTTTGTGTCCAGGGCTGATTATTCACATGTGATCGTTGCATATGCAGTCCAATTGCTGTAGATAAAAACAAACTGAGCAGCTTTGTCCTAAGTTGAATAATGCCCTTGCTATAGGTGTAGGCCCCCTTCCTTTAGATTGTAAGCTCCATGAGCAGGGCCCTCATATTCCTTCTGTACTGAAATGTATTGTAATTGTACTGTCTCCCTTATATTGTAAAGCGTGCGCAAACTGTTGGCGCTATATAAATCCTGTATAATAATAATAGGCCAGTTACATAATTCATGAAGCATGCCTGGAAAACACCAAGGATGTTGCAGTGTGGGGGCAGCCCCACTACTAGGGAAGATTTTTACTTTCCCCAGAGATGGGATTTAAAATAATACCTGGAGATTCTACTGTCAAGGTCCTTGTTTAATCTCCTTAGCGGTATTCCCGAGTGTAGCTCGAGGTAAAATGTCAGTACCAAAAGCGGTAACCCCGAGCTACACTCGGGCTTACCATGCGGCGCTGCATAGGGAGTCCCTGCATAGCTTACCTTGTCCTTTGTCCTGCGATGTGTCCCCTGCAGCGTCCCGGCCATCTCCTCCGGCCGATGCCGGCATCCGGCTTCTGTGTTCCGGTCCCTGTGACGTCGGGATGTACGGGCGCCGGCGGCGGGAAATTTGAAAATTTTAAAAAATTTAATTTTTTTCCAAACAAATTTTACATAGCAAAACATTGCTGTTTCAACCCATTTCACATACATTTTGTCCCGAGTGCTTTGTCCTGTGCCCTGCCTGCATTTTGTCTGTTCTGTCTGCCTGGAAACAGAAAAGTCCATGGTGTCCAAAAAGTGTCCCTTTAGGTCAAAAGCGGGTTAAGATCAGCTAGAGAACAGCGATAGTAAATCAGAACCACTTGCAGAATTGAGTGATAATGATTCGCAGGGAAATTCGTCATCAGACACTGAAAACGATTTTGCGACTTTGCTCAGCAATGTGCAAACTTGGCGCTCTATTTCAAATTTCAGTGTTTTTGGTTTGATTATATTATTGAATTAAATGTATTATTATTATATTATTATTTTTTATGATTATTTATTAAATTATAATTTATGATTTCGTGTTTTAAATTTTATCATACCCGGGATGTTTACTAGACTCTTGTTCGAACAGATTTCAGTGAGTTATTCCTAAAAATTACAGGCCTACAAAAAAACTACATATTTCCATGCAAAATAATGGTACCGCTTTCAGCACCAAAAATGTGAAATAATCAGACCGCTAGGAAGGTTAAGCACTCCCTGTTATAGGGTGACAACACTCTCTCCCTGTCTCCTAATTGTAATTCTGCATTGTCAACTGCTCATATCAGCTTCCAGTGGCCATTTCAAAACACATTACACAGGTATGTTCCACTGTTGCCCCGAGAAATGCCATGTGGCCATTACTGGAGTGCATGTATATAAGAAAAGGCTGCAAAGAAACTGCAGGAGATAAGTAAGGCTGCTTTCACGCTTTCACACTGATCCACTGGTGCGTTCTTCAGATTAAAAATGTGGATGAAAAGAGGAAGGAAACTGCATCCTTTTAAATCCTATGTAGCGCCTCAAACTGGTCCGTTGCCCTTCGGCTGTGGCTAAAAAAAAAATCAGCTTACTGTATTTTTGGTGCAAAATTGGTCTGGAAAAATTGCACCAAAATGCATCACGTCATTGAAACAAATGGAAACCGCATAAAAACTGCACCAAAAATGCAACACACCTGTGGGAAGTTTTCAAGCCCCAATTTACAGAATCACAGGGGAAAGAAATCACATTAAATTTAATGGTGCCTTTGTAATCAACTCAGCACAGTGCGATTTTGGAGAAGATTCCAGGTTAACTTCAGTGCGATTTCAGCCCCATAGGTTTCTATGTTATCTCACAGAAGTGTATCAGCATAGATAAGAAACATTTCTATACTACTTTGAAGAATCAGTGTTTTTTTTTTAACCTAGATAACACAGCAGTCTATGGGGCTGAAATTGTACTGAAGTCAGAATATAATGTGATTTCCCCTGTCATGCAATTCTGTGAGCCCAGGCTTGAGAACTTCTACAGTCGCGTTGAAGTTGCATCAGTAGTTGCACTGGAAAATGCATGAAAATTGCATTAGAATAGTGGGAAGTGATATGGGGAAAACGCAATACAAACGTGGTAAAAATGCATGATTTGTTGTATTAAATGTAACGTAACGAGGGAAAAACACAGCAAAAACACATATGTATTTTTGATACATTTTTCATACAGAGCAGTGCAAAAGTAGTCTAACACCAAGATGTGAAAAAAATTAAAAAAGAGTTTAAAAAAGTATTTTGTTAAAAAAAAACAAAGAAAATCAAACTTATGATACATGATGCTGTAGCATTCTAAATGTCATTCAGTTAGGGTTTACATCTACTAATTATGCTTACTAACAATGGATATAAAAAGTCTACACACAAAGATAAATAATTTCAGAACTTTTTCACCTTTAGCTCAGGTTCACACTGATGCGGTGGGGAATTTGCAGCGGCTTCTGTAAGAATTCCGCACTGCATCACAATCACACCCGTTCGTGCAAAGCGCTGCGGGTGTGCATGTTAGGTTAACAACACCCCAAAATCGGTCTGCAAAACGCGGTGTGATGTGCAGAATTGGATCACATGGGTGTAAATACCCATGCGATCCATTTCTAGTGCGGACCAAAAAAAGGGTCCTGCACCTTTTTGGTGCGAATGCAGTGCGAATAGAGCCATACAAAATGTGTGGTTTAAATCGCACTGCACAGAATTTGCATGTGATTTGCACAGGAATGAGGTGCGGTTCCTGTGCGAATCTCATGTGGTATACTGAACCACACAAGTGTGAACCCAGGTTTAATGTGACCTATAAACTCTACAACTCTGTTGAACAACAAACTGCAATCTTTTAGGGGGGGAAGTAAACATAATAAACTAAAATAATGTGGTTGCATAAGTGTGCACACCCTCTTATAATTTGGGATGTAGATGTGTTCAGAATTAAGCAATCACATTCAAAAATCATGTTAAATAGGAGTCAATACACACCTGCCAACATTTAAAGTGCATCTGATTAACCCCAAATAAAGGTCAGCTGTTCTAGTAGGTTTTTACTGACATTTTCTTAGTCGCATCCTACAGCAAAAGCCATGGTTCACAGAGAGCTTCCAAAGCATCAGAGGGATCTCATTGTTAAGACGTATTAGTCAGGAGAAGGGTACAAAAGAATTTCCAAAGCATTAGATCAGGGGTGGACTGACCATTTTGAAACTTGGGCACTGCCCGAGGGCCCGGGGTCAGTAGTGGGCCCCATGAGATGCCCCTGGTACCTTTTTCATAGGTTTTTTTGAGTTTGGGCAAGGACACAGGGGCCCCATGATCCCCTATTGCCCGGGGGCCCCATGAGTTGTCAGTCCGCCCCTGCATTAGATATACCATGGAACACAGTGAAGGCAGTCATCATCAAGTGGAAAAAATATGGCACAACAATGACATTACCAAGAACTGGACGTCCCTCCAAAATTGATGAAAATACGAGAAGTAAACTGGTCTGAGGGGCTGCCAAGACGCCTACAGCAACATTAAAGGAGCTGTAGGAATATCTGGTAAGTACTGGCTGTGTGGTACATGTGACAACAATCTCTCGTATTCTTCATATGTCTGGGCTATGGTGTAGAGTGGCAAGATGAAAGAAAAACATCCAAGCCTGGCTAAATTTGGCAAAAACACATCTGAAGTCTCCCAAAAGCATGTGGGAAAATGTGTTATGGTCTGATGAAACCAAGGTTGAACTTTTTGGCCATAATTACAAAAGATATGTTTGGCGCAAAAACAACACTGCACATCACCAAAAGAACACCATACCCACAGTGAAGCATGGTGGTGGCAGCATCATACTTTGGGGCTGTTTTTCTTCAGCTGGAACTGGGGCCTTAGTCACGGTAGAGGGAATTATGAAGAGTTCCAAATACCAGTCAGTATTGGCACAAAACCTTCAGGCTTCTGCTAGAAAGCTGAACATGAATATGAACTTCATCTTTCAGCATGACAACAACCCAAAGCATTCATCTGACCCAAATCAACAATGGCTTCACCAGAAGAAGATTAAAGTTTTGAAGTGGTCCAGTCAGAGCGCAGACCTGAATCCGATCAAAAATCTGTGGGATGATCTGAAGAGGGCTGTGCACAGGAGATGCCCTCGCAATCTGACAGATTTGGAGTGTGAAGAGTGAGCAAACATTGCCAAGTCAAGAAGTGCTCTGCTGATAGACTCAGATACTGATACCCCAAAATACTGAGTGCTGGAATCAAATCAAAAGGTTCTTCAATAAAGTATTAGTTTAAGGGTGTGCACACTTATGCAGCCATATTATTTTAGGTTTTTTATTTTTACTTCCCTCCACCTAATAGATTTCAGTTTGTTGTTCAATTGAGTTGTACAGTTTATAGGTTACATTAAAGGTGGAAAAAGTTCTAAAATTATTTATCTTTGTCTCATTTTTTTACATCACAGAAATTTGACATTTTAACAGGGGTGTGTAGACTTTGTATATCCCTGAAAGGAACCCTGTACTATGATAAATACACTGAAAAGCTTCTGAAAATGTGTGGTTACTGATTGCTACATTTTCAAAGCCCAAAAATATTTTTTTTTCATTTTGAGCTTCTCCACTGATTACATCCATGTGAGGGAAAGCCACATCAAAAAAGTAAGTTTTAAGAATACATAGAAATAGCATTCGGACAGCATCAGGGCATTTCACCAATGAATGAAGTATATTGTTAGCAGAACAGGTGAGCAAACACACCCATCACTCAGAAAGAAATTAACAATGCCATTCTGAATACTTTGCCAGGGAATATCAAAGACACTACACTGCAAAGGAAAGACAGGCAGTGATTCAAAGGAGCAGCACTTGTACCGGCTGGTGAGTTTCCTGGTGTTACAACATCGGAAGAGCAAGCTCATCTGAGCTCATGATCTGTGGTGGGTCTAGCCGGGAATTGTATTGCTATCTTTGATTCCATTGCAGAGATTTCACCCCACTATTTTCCTTATGGCACAAAGGGTTGAATTTACTAAAGGCAAATAGACTGTGCACTTTGCAAGTGCAATTGCTCCAGAGCTGAGTATGCTGAAATGTGATGAAGCCTTACTTTGCAAAGAAAACTCAATCACATGCAAGGAAAATAAGAAAACAGCATTTTGCTTGCCCAGGATTGAGTGATGGAAGTCAACGGAGCTTCCCCTCATTTACTAAGTTCTGAGCAACTGCACTTGCAAAATGCACAGTCTATTTTCCTTTAGTAAATCAACCCTATAGACAACCAATGAGGGCATAGGGGTAATTGGGCAGATAGACACCACAGCAATAAAATAAATGACAGAGGTTCTAACCCTTCAGCACTCTGCTCAATGAACATAGATGTGCTCATGACAGAAAATTGGCAAACAGACAGGACTTTTAAAGCAGAAGAGGGATACTATGTTTCTTCTACAATAAATTTCCTTAAGGGCCTGTACACCTTGTACACTATGCTGCGCACCTCAGTCACACCCAGGGGTGGACTGACAACTCATGGGGCCCCCGGGCAATAAGGGATCATGGGGCCCCTGTGTCCTTGCCCACACTCAATCCACACCCAAAATCCTATGAAAGGTACCAGGGGCATCTCATGGGGCCCCCTACTGATCCCGGGCCCTCGGGCAGTGCCCGAGTTCCCAAATGGTCAGTCCGCCCCTGGTCACACCTCAGTCTCAGCACAGTGCCCCTAGGGAGTGGGAGTGCAGATTTCCCTTCTTCCTGCCTCCCCTTGTCATGTGACATATCACATAACCAGAGAGGGGAAGACAGAGAATCTGCATCCATTCCCAATGGGCACCATGCTAAGAATGAGGTGTGAATTGTAAGTACACATTGGACGGGGAAGGGATGCAGTTTGTCATCTTTGCCTTGGGTGGAGGATGACCTTGTCCCAGCACTGCAAGAGTGAAGTTACTTTTGCTCTTCTGTGACCCAGACTCAGTTTATAGTGGGCTATTGCCCACTGTCAGCTGACGTGGCAGAGCCACCCAAGGCTCTGGAAGGATCCCGACCATGTTGTCTCCGAGCAGACTAAGAACTGAGCGATCAACGGTCACTCAGTTCTCAGTCTTAGAGCCAATGTGCGACAGGTGCAACATCACATCGATGCTGCAGCACAGAGGTCAGTATGTATGTTTGTTATTTTACACAGTCATGGCCAAACATATTGGCCAAATTGAAAATTGTTGCAATTACAAATGTTTAGGCATTATCATGTTTACTTCTTCTGTTTGTATTGGTAAGACACAAAAAAAGTAGAGAAACAAAAAGCCAAATCTGACACATTCCATGCAAAACCCTAAAAATGAACTGGACCAAATTATTATTAGCACATTATCAAAATTGTAAGAAATAATTGTATTCCAAGTTTGTAATGCTCCTGTAATTTGTAATTAAACTCACCT
Organism: Staurois parvus; assembly: GCF_062004578.1. Taxonomy (NCBI): domain Eukaryota; kingdom Metazoa; phylum Chordata; class Amphibia; order Anura; family Ranidae; genus Staurois; species Staurois parvus. The sequence goes on along the minus strand of NW_028318143.1, from coordinate 14,079,101 downwards.
GTATCAATTAACAGATATTAATGTTCCTATGTCCACTGTGTGCAACATTTTCAAGACGTTTACAGCCCATGGCACCGTAGCTAATCTCCCTGGATGTGGAAAAAAGAGAAAAACTTGGTCAGAGATTGCAACAAAGGATTGTTGGAATGGTAAATAAAGAACCTTGATAAACTTCCAGACAAATTCAAGCTGACCTTCAGGCACAGGGTACAACTGTGTCAATTCGCACTATACGTCACCATCTGAATGAAAAGGGATGCTATGGTAGCAGACCCAGGAGGAACCCACTGCTGACACAGAAACATAAAAAAACCAGATTGGAGTTTGCCAAAACTAACCTGTAGAAAACAAAATCCTTTTGGGAGAATGTGCTGTGGACAGACGGAAGAAAATGACAGCTTTTTGGTAAAGCCCATCATTCTACTGTTCAGAAAAAGCAATAAGGCCTTTAAAGAAATGAATACAGTCCCTACAATTAAACATGGTGGAGGTTCACTGATGTTTTGGGGTTGCTTTGCTGCTTCAGGCACTGGATGTCTTGACCATGTAAATGACATTATAAAATCTGAAGACTACCAAAGAATTCTGGGGTGCAATGCAGGGCCCAGTGTCAGAACGTTTGGTTTTCATCAGAGGTCATGAGTCTTACAGCAGAACAATGAACCAAAGCACAAGTCAAAAAGCACCCAGAAATGGTTTCATACAAAATGCTGGATAGTACTGAACCAGCCAGCAATGAGTCCAGATCTCAATCCCATAGAGCATCTGTGGAGAGATCTCAAAACAGCAGTTGGGAAAAGGAACCCTTTCAATCTGAGAGACCTGGAGCAGTTGGCGCAAGAAGAGTGGTCCAAAATTCCAGAAGAGAGGTGTAAGAAACTCATTGATGATTATGGGAAGCAATTTGTTTCAGTTATATTTTCCAAGGGTTGTGGTACCAAATATTGAATTGAGGGTGCCAATAATTTTGTCCAGTCCATTTTTGGGATTTTGCGTGGAATGTGTCAGATTTGGCTTTTTGTTTCTCTACTTTTTTGTGTCATACCAATATAAACAAATGAAATAAATACGAGAATGCCTAAACATTTGTAATTGCAACAATTTTCTGGGCGAAGTGGTGTATTATCTGACAGAAATGCAGGGTGCCAATATTTTTGGCCAGGACTGTATACCCCAAACGTCTTTAAGGACTCAGCAATAAAACCCAAAGCTGAGCCTTCCCCAGTTCCCATAAGCTAGAACTGTGTTCAGAGTACAACTTCAGCCACCTACACTAGTAATATAGTTGTGTGCTGTCTCCACCCTAAGCCTGCTGATTGGACACTGATAAAGCAGCAACAGACTGATGAGATAATCCCGCTGCTCACTCCTATTGCCATCCATCATGCTTGTTGTCAGTACATTTGCATGCAGAACACCTGATTGGCTCCCAGATATGCCCCCAGCCTCTCATATTCCAAGTTTTGCTACATTGGAAGAGGCTGAATTCAAGGCAAAACAAGGTATGTACAGTGGTTGATTTTCATAAAAATAGACTGTAATGATTAAAAACAAAGGCTTGCATTAATCTGTGTCTTTTACATCTGTCAGTCACCGGCTCTCTGCTCTGTCCCTCCAGCACTCACTGGAGTGCCAGGCTAAAGAGGGGGTGGGAGTGGCTGTCTCAGTCTCCCAGTGGTTCACTGAGAGGCTGAGCCAGCTGCCGGTACAGGTATCTGGGTGGATCACGACTGTAACTTCAGGATCAATCCAGAGCCAAGGCCATCTGAGTGACGTCAGTGAACAGCGGGATTTAGCACGCTGATTACTGAAAATGTGTCACAGGAGTGCGGAAAAAAACACACTCCTGTGATCCATAGAACAAGTAGGACCAAAAAAGCTGTGGTCATACTTCTCCTTTAACATAAGCTCAATTAAAGACTTGCATTTCATCATGGGATGAAGCAAGCGTTTATGTCACCTTAAGAAACGGGACCTATGTGTTGGTTTGATACACATTCACTTCTTTCCTTTAGTGACTGAAATATACACTAGAGTGTCTGCTGAAGTTAGCAGAAGGTGTACCACTGAAGCCATGTCAAACAATGGCTAATGGACTCCTCCTGGACCAAGAGAATTAAAAAAGGTAGGTTGATGGTCAAGGACTGGTGGAAAGACCTATTTTATATAAGCTTGCTTCTCCTTTTACCAGCCAGGCTCCAGGTGGGAACCTTAACCATATGTAATGTAGGGATTGCTTTGTGCAGAAGAGTTAAGCTTTTTGTATACCACACCCCTGTAATCTTCAGTTCACGACTGCCCAGGATTTTCATCTGAAATACAGAACTCTCCCTTTCTGGTCTCGAAACTTTCATCCTGAATACATGACTCTTCCATGCTGGTCTGAAGGGGGGGGGTCGTAAAAACCCAGGACTAACCAGTGGCTTTCGGACTAGTCTTGCTGGAGCTCTCCATGTTCTCAAGGCAGTCACATAATTCAATACCACATAGGCACCAGTCCCACTCCTCCTTTCACAGGATCTTTTATCAGGAACATTTCACAAAGAAATGGAATGTGCAATCCATTGGATCTTGACTCAGAAACGTTATTCTTTATTTGGTGAAATAAAGAGTATATATAGTTTCCATGACAATAGGGTATGTTCTTTCATAGAACCTTAGAACATTCCAACGTCATTGGGAGATCCCCCAGTACCCACACTTTTCTGGTAGTTTCAGAATTCATTTATATCAACTAAATTGGGCCCCATCTGTCTTTTACCCACATATCCACAAGGGAGTAGTCCCTCACTTGGGGCCTCACTAAGTGCCCACAGTCATGACTAATGTGGTGGCAAAGTATTATAGTCTTTCTTAAAGTCGAGTACTCCCTCAGCTCTTCAGCAAACTGCAAAAACGAATCCAAGACTCCTGTCTTGAGACCTTAAATACCCAGAAATAAACAACTAAGATGGACAGGCCCTGGTGGGACCCCCTCCCCCATTATAGAAACTTACACCCCACTGTTAAAGGGACATACACCCCATTATAATTAGCCAGCCCAATTTATTGCAGAGGTGCCAGCCCAGTGGGCATATAACACTCAACTCCAACCCAGACTGTCCAGCCCTGATAATGAGGAAATGTCATGGGGCACTGGTTCACTTTAAGCGTCAGGACTCAGACCCAAAGCAGCTTAACCATCCCCCCCACAGTGGTTAATAAATGATGAACCGACCCGTCATGTTTCCCTGCAATTTTTTTGTCAAAGGCAAAAAGTATTCCTACAGTATGTTTCTATTCCCTCTGTGACTGAGCCAAAAGTTCATATGATCAAGGCTTTTAATGACAAATGTCACTAGTATTTTTTTTATAGTTGTAATGTTTGTACAGTAAAGGTGGCTTGAATTTAATACAGCTTGTTTTCAGCATTGCTATACAAGATTCCTTTTGTTACTGCATGGCCTGATCTTACTGTGTATCAGATGGGGAAATCCACCGTGATTCATCCATACTGCTTCGGCTAAGGACTAATAAGGCGCCATGAGTTCAAAGCTTGACTTGAACAATAGTCCTTCAAATGCTATTTTCTAAATAGAATAAATGAAGCTTTCAATGGACAGGGGGCTAAAAAAATGACATCACAAAAGAAGTAATTAAATGTTATGTCACACAATGACCAATGGATGGTCCTGAACCAAGAGAAATAGTTAGGGTAGGTTGATAACTATAAAAGAGACAAAAGTGACATGAGCTTGCTTCTCATTTTACATTGCAGCCTGCTGGGTAGGAACCATGGCAATATCTAACTTAGGGGTTGCTTTCTGCAGAAAAGTTTACATTTTGTGTACTGCACCCTTGTACTCTTCAGTTCAGGCATCCCGGAGAATTTCATCCTGAACACAGAACTCTCCTTCTTCTGGGCACAGAGGGGAGCTCAAACCCCAGGATAATTCAGTGACTAATCAATAACTCTTGATGAAACTCCCTATATTCTCAAAAACCCAAAATCCTGACTAATCTGGGGCAGTACCAGTGGCTACAAAGATCGTCATCCACACCCTCAAACCGTTGGTAACAGGCAGTAACCAACCTGTCAGAGGCAGACTAGTCCACCACTTCTATTTGTGGGATCTTTCATCAGGAGCATTTCACAAAGAAATGTAATGACAAAATTAGTGGGTCATAACTTAGAAAAGTTGTCCCCCCTGCAATTCTGTGAGATAATGCACCACTTATCCCAGAAAATTGTTTCAATTACAATTGTTTAGGCATTCTCATGTTTATTTCTTTTGTTCGTATTTGTATAACACAAAAAAGTAGAGAAACAAAAGGCCAAATCTGACACATTCCACGCAAAACCCTCAAAAATAGACAGGACAAAATTCTTGGCACCCTCAATTTAATATTTGGTAGCACACCCCTGGAAAAAAATATCTGAAATAAAAAAATTGCTTCTTGTAACCAACAATGAGTTTCTTATTCCTTTCTACTGGAATTTTGGACAACTCTTCTTTCGCCAACTGCTTCAGGTCTTTTAGATTGGAAGAGTTCCTTTTACAAACTGCTGTTTTGAGATCTCTCCACAGGTGCTCTATGGGATTGAGATCTAGACCCATTGCTGGCCAGTTCAGTATTCTCCAACACTTTGTCTGAAACTATTTCTGTTGTCTTTCTGACATGTGCTTTGGGTCATTGTCCTGCTGTAAGACCCATGAACTCTGATGGAGACCCAACTTTCTGACACTGGGCCCTACATTGCACCCCAGAATTCTTTGGTATTCTTCAGATTTCATAATGCCATGCACATGGTCAAGACATCCAGTGCCTGAAGCAGCAAAGTAATCCGAAAACATCAGTGAACCTCCACCATGTTTGATGGTAGGGACTGTATTTTTTTAATTAAAGGCCTCATTGCTTTTTTTGTAAACAGTAGAATGATGGACTTACCAAAAATCAGTAATTTTATGCCGTCTGTCCACAGAACTTTCTCCCAAATGGATTTTGGCTTCCACAGGTACGTTTTGGCAAACTCCAATCTGGCTTATTTATGTTTCTGTGTCAGCTGTGGAGTTTTGCATAGAATGTGTCAGATTTGGCTTTTTGTTTCTCTACTTTTTTGTGTCATACCAATACAAACAAAAGAAATAAACAGGAAAATGCCTAAACATTTGTAATTGCAACAATTTTCTGGGCAAAGTGGTACATTATCTGACAGAAATGCAGGGGTGCCAATATTTTTGGCCAGGACTGTAGCTTCCATAACTATAGGGTCTGCTTTTACATAAATGCCCAACACCTTTCTAACAACCTCAAATTTCTTTTCTCTCAAATAAATTGGAGCTTATCTGTCCAATACCCCCATCTCTACAAGGGAGTAACCATTTGGGCCCACTAAGGGCAGTACCCACAAGTCCCCACTCATGTGGTGGTGCAGTTACTTCAGTCTCTCTCAAAGTAGAGCCCCCCTCAGCTCTCTAACCAGGTTCCCCTGTCAATAATTTTGTCAAAGGCAACAAACATTCCCATGTTACTTTTCTCTCTGTGACTGATCCAAAGTTTCATATGACCAAAGCTTTTAGTGGCAAACCTCACTAGTATTTCCTTATGGCCATAATGTTTGCACAGTAAAGATGGCTTGGATTTAATACAGCTTGTTTTCAGCACTGCTACACAAGATTCCTTTTGTGACTGCATGGCCTGATCTTATTGTACGTCAAGTGGGGAAATCCACCGTGATTCATCCATACTGCTTGGGCTAAGGGCTGATAAGGCACCATGAGTTCAAAGCTCGGTGTAAACAATTGTCCTTCAAATACTATTTTCCTAAATAGAATAAATTAAGCTTTTAAAGGACAGGAGGTAAAAGAAATAATACCACATTAAAAGGGAGCTTAACACTGAAGTAATTCAATCACAATCATAGCTGTCAATGTGAGTCACATTAGGTTGCCTGTCAATTAGTTGTAGGGGTCATTCACAATTTTGTAGCAGCTAATGAACTACCTCCCTCAGGCTGGCAATACGTGGATTGAAATTTGGCCGGTTCTTGTACCGAGGTTGATCTACTGAAAGACTGCTGTACATTCACCTGACAGATTTTTGCAGAGCCTCAGGCTATAGCTGGCAGCACTGATCAGTGCATTCCCCATTGTCAGAATATTGTAGCTCAGTGGGAACATTCGTCCATCCACATCAAATGTGTAAATGGGGGAATCTAGTCATTTTCTCTTACTCATCTATGGGCTGTTGTAGTGTTTTTTTTGCAAGTCTATGTTATAGTGATTATTATTTATTTATTTCAGGTACTTATATAGCACCATCAATTTAAGCAGCGCTTTACATATATATTGTACATTCACATCAGTCCCTGCCCTCAAGGGGTGTACAATCGAAGGTCCCTAACTTGCATTCATACATACATGTACTAGGGCCAATTTAGACAGGAGCCAATTAACCTACCAGCATGTCTTTGGAGTGTGGGAGGAAACTGGAGTACCCGGAGGAAACCCATGCAAGCACAGGGAGAACATGCAAACTCTAGGCAGGTGGTGCCATGGTTGGGATTCGAACCAACAATCCCAGTACTGCCAGGCAGAAATGCTAACCATTTACCCACTGTGCTGCCCAATTAGTAACTATAGTGATCTTCTGGTGCTGCGTTTGTAAGATGAGCAGATGCACCCATTGCAGGCACTCATCAAAAGTGTTGACTATGCCAGCCCTTTCTGCCCCTCTCCTCCATTCATAGAAGCTGTACTATTGGTTCCCGCAATGAAAAGAGGTCTATGTACGGAGGACAGGCAAATGAATGAGACCACTCCACTTCCTCCATACATAGAGCATTTTCATTGCGGGAACCAATAGTACATCTTCTATAAAAGGAGCCCGGGGGGCCGAAAGGGTGGACATTGTCAGCACTTTTGACAAGGGACAGGTACAGCTGCTTACATTAACCCCAGCAGCACCAATAGATCACAGCTGGGGGGGCAGAGAAAATATAAAATGGAAACATTAAATGCTGCTGCCAGACTCATCCACCTTACTAACCGTTCTGTATCTGCCACCCCTCTCTGCCAATCCCTCCACTGGCTTCCCGTTGCTCAACGGATACAATTCAAAACATTAACAATAATGTATAAAGCCATTTATAACTCTGCCCCAAATTACATCACCAATCTTGTCTCCAAATATCAACCAAATCGTATTCTCCACTCCTCGCAACACCTCCACTCTCTAGCTCCCTTGTTTCCTCCTCCCATGCTCGTCTCCAGGACTTCTGCAGAGCTTCCTCCATCCTCTGGAACTCTCTACCCCAATTTATCAGACTATCGCCTACTCTGCTCACTTTTAGGTGATCTCTTAAAACCTATCTCTTCAGGGAAGCCTATCCTGCCCTCAGCTAATAATGGAATCTTCTACTCTTCCAACCAGTCCATCCCCCTTGGTTACTACCTTTTGTACCACTAGCCCCTCCCTCCTAGATTGTAAGCTCCAAGGAGCAGGGCCCTCCTATCCCTCTTGTATTGAACTGTATTGTTGCTGTATTGTCTCCCGTTATATTGTAAAGCGCTGAACAAACTGTTGGTGCTACATAAATCCTGTATAATAATACTAATAATATGCACTAATTTGCCTTTGTCCTAAACACCTCCCCAAAAAAGAGTAGTGTATATTTTGCATATTATGGCATGTGACTGTGACTAGGTACTCTTGCACCTTCAGCCTTAGTCCTCATGTACACTGAACATTTTTACAGCGGCTGTTTTTGGGGCTTTTTTCTACAGCCAGTAAACTCCTTAGCATGTTATCCTATGTGTCCATGCACACATAGACTGTAATCAGCGTTTTTTGGCTGGAAAAAAACCCAAGAACTAGTGAGCTTCTAGAGGAGTTTTTTAGCTATAAAAATGCTCTAACGCTGAAAAATGCGACAAAACGCTGTAAAACACAGCAAACCAGCGTTTTTGAAAAACTATTTTTTTTTAGTAAAAAAATGCTAAAAAACACAAAAAAAGCTGAAAAACACCGCTAAACACGAATGCAAAAACATTACAAACTGCTGAAAAGTATATCTGCGGAGTGAGCTCATCCAAAGCACTGCTGCCTGTGACTGCTAATCTTGAGAAATATGGTATGAAATTTTGCGATAACACTCTCTGTTCATCTTACTGGAGGACAAGCTGTGCCAGAGGATTTGCAGTGAAAGACTCTTCCTGCTTTTTCTTTTTCAATTCTGTGGACCTGTGTTTGCTGCATCTCCCCTTCTGCGTCTTCAATTTTCCTCCACCAGTCAGCAGGAGGACAGCTCTGGCATGAGGAAGCAAAGCCCTGCCACTACTAAGATGGCCACATTCAGAAAGAGAAACTATACAGTAAGGTATAGTGAGTCTGTAATGGGTAAAAAGATCAGCTGTAAGAATCCTACAAGGCCTTTTGTCCTCTGCTTGCCTTTATTTCTGCTTCCAGCATTCAGGTCCTCTGTAAAGTTAATCTAACAGATACTGCATATTTTTCATGTTATGTACATGTTGAGTAGTGTGTTATTGTTACACTCACAGGTATTTATTACCTCACTCACTCAAGGTGCTAATTTGTTATTAAAGAATATCTTTAAACATGAGGTTGTAATAAACCCAAAACCAAACATGTATTATAATGCATCTCACCAATCATTAGATGTGGTGGTTGCATTAGTTTTCTTTTAGTTAGGCTTTTTTCCCCTCTGTTTTCACTTGGTGATCTAGCCAGTAACACTGACAATATTAGAATGAAGGAGCACAGAGGGCACATTTGGACAGCAGCATTGTCAGTCTGGAGGGAGGAGAATGTTAGATGTACTAGCAGATTTAGATACACTAAGATACTGAAGCTAAATGCCAGCTTGCTGCAATTACAACAAACAGTTTTTTTTCTTTTGGGATAAAGGTTTTACATGAATAAATACAAGCTGATCATTCTAAGCACCCCTTTCAGTAGTATATGGTTTGTCTCAACACTCTACATTTGTAGGACAGCTTGTTCTGTTGAAAAACAACAGAAGTACTGCCAGCAGGGGCGGACTGACCATTGGGGAACTCGGGCACTGCCCAAGGGCCCGGGGTCAGTAGGGGGCCACATGAGATGTCCCTGGTACCTTTCATAGGCATTTTTGGGTGTGGTTTGAGTGTGGGCAAGGACACAGGGGCCCCATGATCCCCTATTGCCCGGGGGCCCCATGAGTTGTCAGTCCGCCCATGACTGCCAGGATCACCAGGTGAAAATAAAGGCAGTACAAGCCTAAAATAAGAAAACTATTGCAGTCATCACATCTAAGAATTGGTAAACTGCAATATAATAAATGTTTGCTTTTGGGTTTAATGCTGCTTTATAGGTTCACATCACCATAACCAGAAAGGATATACAACCTGCATATAACAATATTAATCATTTGTGTAGGATACTTCTGAAAATTAATATAAAAAACAATTTCTCAAAGCTCAGCATGTATGTGTATATTTGTAAGTTTCTGTTGTGACTGTGTGAAAATGACCAACTGTCCCACAGTAATTGTGTTTTAGGTAAACAGTGACATAATATGACTGCTTATTCACTGTTTGCACAATGAGACAATTGTTTCAGCTACAGAGTCGAGTGCCATTTATATTCATGTTCACAGCAGAAACTTGCTGCCCACGCTCATTTTAGCTGGCTGCTGACATTAGATCATAGCACTCCCAACATTGTATATAGACATCTTGCTGCCCTTCAGTATTGTGTCTTTGTCCCTGGAGGTGTCCTTGGAGAAGAGGAAGCAGTCCTCTTCCCCAGTAGCCAGACTGCAGCCTTGCAACATTGTAACAAGTCATAAGATGAAAAACTGCAGCAGGGGCTGATCTGTGTCTGAAATTTGTGAACACAGCCAAGACGTCCAGGAAGTAGATGCAACCACTGGATTTTACCTGAACAAAGATCTGGAAGCTCTGTCCTTCTAGTGAGAAAAAGCAGAGAAAAACATTGTCAGGGAGAGGTGACCTCGGCAAGAGGTAATCAAATGCATTCGTAATCATTTTATTTAGCATGCCCAATTAAACTTTCAGTTTAAATCATGTAAAGATATTCTGGGTGTGTCAAAATAAGGGCTGTGCAAAGTCTTAAGCTGGCCCTATGTAGTGCCCCTCTAGTTAGATAGGCAGCTAGTTTTTTTTTTAGTTAGAAAGGATAAATAGCAGCCTGGGCATGAGTCAGCCTGGGTGTGAGTCAGCCAAGTTACTGTAGGTCAGGGCTGAGGGCCCTGTAGGTCAGTTCCCTGATACCTCCCCCTGCTCTAGAAACTTGAATAAGATTGTAGAAGCAGTGGGTGGGGCTGAAGAGGGGCTGGCCTACACACTTAGAGGACTCTGGCTACTCCCTACGCAGCAGGGTTGGCACAGGGCCAGGGCAGCCTTTAAGTGTGAGAGCATGCTCAGCAGCAGGAGAGTTTAGGTGGAAGATGAAGTGAGAGGCTTAGCTGCAGGAGCCTGGGAGGGGGCCCAATGGGAAGGGGCCTACCTCCAGCAAGAATTTCTGGAAAGGAGGATCACTCAGCTTCAGGAGTCCTGAACAGGGACTCCTTAGAGATGACCACCTGTACAGAAGTCTAGGAGCCAGCCCAGAAGAAGGACTAAAAGGCAGCCACCAACCCAACAAGCTCACAGGAGAGGAAGAATGAGTGCTCTTACACATGGCTGGTGCTACACTATTTTAGACCCTAGGCAAGACCAGCTACCTGTACCCCCCCAAAAAAAAAAATTTAAAACAGTAGAAAATATTAAATCAACAATACTTGAAACTGCTAGATTTATTTTAATTTGCACAAATAAGTGCCATAAGATAGCTCTGACAGATCACAGGCTGGAATTCCCCAGGCAATGAGGGAGATAAAATGCTGTGACAGGAGGCAGCCCAGCCCACACACAGAGGACACCTGAACTGAATGATCCCACACAATGACAGATCTGACACAACACACCACCACTAACACTGACACAAATCAGCAGGCCCAGGAGCACTAGAAGAGCAGGCTGTGGGATCGTGATGATGTCATCACTCACTGACACATTGCACATGTGATGGATGGCCGGCCAGGTCACTCTCACACATACACGAGACACCAGAAGCAGACATTACCTTCCTCCGCAGGCGCATCTCCGCCTCTGCTGATGAATGGGCTGGAACCCTACAGTGATCAGCAGCTGCCAGACAGCTTGCAGTAAGGCACTGAGTCTGAGAGGAACACTAGAAGGAGCGGCAGCTCAGCTGCTACACTGGACCCAGACACCCAGCATCTTCCGCTGTCCTTTCTTCCTCCCCCTCAGCTGAAGGATCATTCATGACATGGTGGCATCCCACACAGAGAGAGTGCTGGTCTGTGCTGTGCCCAGGTGCCCCTAGGAGGCAGCCGCCCTAGATGGCTGCCTAGTGTGCCTAGTGGAAGCACCAGTCCTGCTCTTACACCTCCTGGGCCGGATAAGGGGAAAGGGCATTCGGGTGGGAAATCTAACAAGCCCCCATCTGGGACTATTTGATCTTAAGAGACAAATTCTGGGTCCCTTTGCCCATGGATTCACCAAGTACTGCTGAATGAGGAGAGGATTCATCTGGTGTTTGAGGTGGAATATCAGGAGAGGCTGGAGAGCTCTCCAAGTAGAAACCCTTTTTTCTGTATAGAGACTTGTACATAGTTGCTAAGGAGTTGTAGTCAGTTGCAGTTCCCTTGAGCAACCCATACACCCCTCAACCCCATCCAAGTTCAATACCCCTAATAAAAAAAAAAGCCCAAGGACTGTTTACTGTCTCTAGAATGCAAGTCTGTGAAAAATGTGTGTTGCCTGGCTGTGCAGGACTATAGGGGGACCAAAATCTTCAGCAACTCCTAAGGGGGTATTGCTACACATAGAGGAATAGAAAATCAGCCAGTTCAGCAAGGACTAACTCAATGAGCTCTGCAGCCATTCAGTGAATGCTGACAACTGTCCCTGCTGTCAGAACACAATAGAGTGGTGGGGTAGATTCCCCATCCACCATGCTTGTTTGGATGGGGGAATCTGTAATTTTTTTTGGGGGGGGTTTATCAGCTTGCAGGCTGATGAAAAAAAATACATCTATGGCCATCTCTCTTTACTGTATGGTTTCTGTATAAAGCAGCCACAGACTGAATATAAAAGCCTGTCCCATGTCCACATGCTGGGGATAAGGGCATTTAAGCTAACCATACACTGTAAGATTTCCTTCCGTCAGCCCCAAGGACTGAATGAGAGATATCTATCAACCCCTCCATCCACGCACAGTTTGAATGAAAGAATCTGCACTGCCAGCTAATGTATTCTGGCAGCCTGAACAGTAAACATATCTAACTGTTGTTCGGTCCACAAATTTCCAACTGGCATCATCAGTTTTCAGCTCAGAGGATGTCATGCAAGATGGTGTCAACAGGGCCACCCACAGCTTATAATCTTCTCTGTCTATGGCCAGGTATACTGTGTGCGTGGAAGCAGTGGTCTCTCTGCAGAGGTCTAACACACCCCCTGTGGAGTCAAAGCTAGAGCTCTTCTATCAGCAGCAAGGATGAGCTTTATTGATTGATAAGCTATAGGTCCTTGTTTGCAACATGCTGGCAATGGTCAGGCTCTAAAACTCTGTCCTGTGGCTGCTTTCTAAATAAAGTGAACTGTTTGACTTTGTATACCTTTCTTTTGATCCACCTTGAGCCTGGGTTCACATATGTGCAGTGCGGTATATCGCATGTGATTCGCACATGGAACCGCACCGCATTCATGTGCAAATCACATGCGATTTGTGTGCGGTGCGATTGGAGCCATACATTTTGTATGGCTCTAATCACACCGCACCAAAAAATGTGCAGGACCTTTTTTTGGTTCTCACTAGGATCGGATCGCATGGGTATTCACACCTATGTGATCCGATTCTGCACATCGCACTGCGTTTTGTGGACCACTTTCAGGGTGTTGTTAACTTAAAATACAGTCAGGTCTATAAATATTGAGACATCGACACAATTCTAACATTTTTGGCTCTATACACCACCACAATGGATTTGAAATGAAAAAACAAGATGTGTTTTAACTGCAGACTGTCAGCTTTAATTTGAGGGTATTTACATCCAAATCAGGTGAACGGTGTAGGAATTACAGTTTGCATATGTGCCTCCCACTTGTTAAGGGACCAAAAGTAATGGGGCAATTGGCTTCTCAGCTGTTCCATGGCCAGGTGTGTGTTATTCCCTCATTATCCCAATTGCAATGAGCAGATAAAAGGTCCAGAGGTCATTTCAAGTGTGCTATTTGCATTTGGAATCTGTTGCTGTCAACTCTCAAGATGAGATCCAAAGAGCTGTCACTATCAGTGAAGCAAGCCATCATTAGGCTGAAAAAACAAAACAAACCCATCAGAGAGATAGCAAAAACATTAGGCGTGGCCAAAACAACTGTTTGGAACATTCTTAAAAGAAGGAACGCACCGGTGAGCTCAGCAACACCAAAAGACCCGGAAGACCACGGAAAACAACTGTGATGGATGACCGAAGAATTTTTTCCCTGGTGAAGAAAACACCCTTCACAACAGTTTGCCAGATCAAGAACACTCTCCAGGAGGTAGGTGTATGTTTGTCAAAGTCAACAATCAAGAGAAGACTTCACCAGAGTGAATACAGAGGGTTCACCACAAGATGTAAAGCATTGGTGAGCCTCAAAAACAGGAAGGCCAGATTAGAGTTTGCCAAACGACATCTAAAAAAGACTTCACAGTTCTGGAACAACATTCTATGGACAGATGAGACCAAGATCAACTTGTACTAGAGTGATGGGAAGAGAAGAGTATGGAGAAGGAAAGGAACTGCCCATGATCCTAAGCATACCACCTCATCAGTGAAGCATGGTGGTGGTAGTGTCATGGCGTGGGCATGTATGGCTGCCAATGGAACTGCTTCTCTTGTATTTATTGATGATGTGACTGCTGACAAAAGCAGCAGGATGAATTCTGAAGTGTTTCGGGCAATATTATCTGCTCATATTCAGCCAAATGCTTCACAACTCATTGGACGCTTCACAGTGCAGATGGACAATGACGCAAAGCATACTGCAAAAGCAACCAAAGAGTTTTTTAAGGGAAAGAAGTGGAATGTTATGCAATGACCAAGTCAATCACCTGACCTGAATCCGATTGAGCATGCAGTTCACTTGCTGAAGACAAAACTGAAGGGAATATGCCCCAAGAACAAGCAGGAACTGAAGACAGTTGCAGTAGAGGCCTGGCAGAGCATCACCAGGGATGAAACCCAGCGTCTGGTGAAGTCTATGCGTTCCAGACTTCAGGCTGTAATTGACTGCAAAGGATTTGCAAACAAGTATTAAAAAGTGAAAGTTTGATTTATGATTATAATTCTGTCCCATTACTTTTGGTCCCTTAACAAGTGGGAGGCACATATGCAAACTGTTGTAATTCCTACACCGTTCACCTGATTTGGAAATACCCTCAAATTAAAGCTGACAGTCTGCAGTTAAAGCACATCTTGTTCATTTCATTTCAAATCCATTGTGGTGGTGTATATAGCCAAAAATTTTAGAATTGTGTCGATATCCCAATATTTATGGACCTGACTGTACATACCTGCAGCGGTTCGCATGAACGGGGTGTGAATCTGATGCGGTGCGGAATTCGCACAGAAAACGCTGCGAATTCCACACCGCATCAGTGTGAACCTGGGCAGAATGTATTTAGCAGAGTCAGACCCAAAGTTCACGTGGGCTTTAAAATAATAAAACATGTATTTCTGACGCTCTACTTTTATTCATGTTGCCAGTTCTAACAAAGTGTTATTTTTTTAGGGATATTTGTATTATTCGTTGATTTTCCTGTAGTCAGGCATAACAGAAGGGACACCGTGATAGACATCAGTGGAATGATTTATATGTTTGTAGGTTTGTGTTTTGTTTATAGTTTAATTCCAGAATTGTACACTTTTACCCCCGAGGAAGAAATTGGAAAGTTCAAAGTCCGTACTTGTAATAAAATATACACGGGACGTCCAAGTCACACTCTGACTTTTGAGTTTATATAATAAAAGAACAAATTTCAAGGAGTGCATTTATATTTCAACATACTCCCTTGCTACATGTATACACTTATCTGGAAAGCTTTGGCATAGAAAGATTTGTCAACTTGTATTGCTGTGCGACTTCCTTGTACACTGTTCCTATCTTGTTATTGATTGTAAAACTTAATAAAACTCTTATGGAACAAAAAAAGAAAGAAATGTCAGTACACCGGAACCATCCTAGGGCAGCCTGCTTCACTTCTTCATTAGTGCTGAAATGCTGACCAACAAAGAACTATTTTAGGGGTCCAAACAGGTGGAAATTACTCAGAGCGAGGTCCGGGCTGTAAGGGGGATGTGGCAATGCCTCCCAGCCAAGTTGCTGTAATGCATACAGTAAGTAGTGCAGTGAGCAGTCTGAGCTCGTGCATTGTCCTGGAGAAGCAGGACACCCATAGTGATCAAACGAGGCCGTTTTTTCTGCAGACGCGTATGCACATTTCTCAGAACCCTTCTGTGCCGGTCAAAAGCAGCATGCCCTAACCTTTCGAAAATGCAAATGTTCATAAATGATTATGTTCACCGTTCCCACAGAAAGATTTGTCTCTTGTGAAATTTCACGACAGGTTATGCGTTGATTATCCAGGATCAGGTGTTCCATGTGCTGAATGTTCACAGGAATGACTGCTGTGGGCTGGCAACCACCACGGCCAGGATTGTCACTGATGAACGTACGGCCATCTTTGAAATGTTTGCACCATTCAAATGTCTTACTGCAGCTGAACATTTCATCACCGTACTGTGCTTGAAGTCTTCTGTAGATATCCATGGGTTTTAGGTCACAAGAAACTTCATCATCACATACTGTTTCATGCATGCAATAACACTGTTGTCTGCCATCTCGATTAACAGTCTCTGGACTGTCCCGCAACATATGCGCCACCTATCAATAATATGATACACTGGTCACTTACTACTGCGTGTAGTACCGCCACGCTAGCATCCCTTTTTATATCTGTAAAATGAAAAGTCCCGGTTTGACCTGAACATCCCTCATATATTATGAGTCATATCTGGGGGTACCATTGTGTTGTATAATTTGTATAATATATTTTTGTTCTTAAATAAGACCTTTATACTGATGTTTAATAAAAATACGTTTTTGTACATACAGTCTATTCGTTTTTGTTGCCTTAAAAATCCCAGAGTTTTTTTAATATATGTATATTTCTGATGCTAGGTCTACTTTAACCTGTGCTGCCGAATCTAACAAAGTGTTATTTTTTGTGGGATATTTGTATTATTCGTTGATTTCCCTTTAGTCGGGCATAACAGGGTGGACAATTCATGTCGTGTGCACATCTCCTGACCATGCCTTGACTTTTCATTACAATCTTAGACCAGCCAGTTAGACAGACAGTGTGGCACCACGCCGCCTGCAGCCATGCATCCAGTGACTTGGTGAGCTTGTAGAATTCTTTATTGGATACCTGACAAAGCATCTTTTGGAAGCCAACCAAACACCCGGTGCCCCTCCTGACTGTGCCTGGATCATGGAAAATCAGGCTGGATTAGAGGAAAGCGCCTCTGTGCCGGAGAGGGCAGAGGATCCTTTGTGTAAAGTCTCGGTAAAGTCTAGGTAATACTAAGAAGCAATGTGTCTGATACAGCCAAGCTGACACAATGTTATTGTGTGTTATCACTTTGGCTTTGGAATTGCTCTGGGGGTGAGACAGCTTGGCAGGCACAGTTGGAAGACATTTGACATAAAGAGGCTCTGAGCTAAAGGTATTGATGGAAAGAAGAGAGCTCTATCAGCCTTGTGGGCAAGGATCTTAATTCAGCTTGTTCTGAAAGCCTTTTTGAAAGCCAGGTTATCTTCGTTGCCCCAGCTAAAGAAAGGACATTTTTTTTAGCAAGCCAAGATCTTGAGTTAGGATGAGAGCTTTGCTTTAAAAACAAAGCTCCCATTAAAATGGACATGCTGGTGTCTAGTGTACTGTGTAAATGGGAAGAGCACAGAATTTAGGGGTAGTTAGGGGCACACTGGATGAGTTGTACGTCTATGTTCATTCCAAGGTCATGTGAAGATTAATTCTTTTAGCTTTACCTTCTTGATGGAGTTGTGTTGTATGACATGCTGACTGCTTGCAATGTGCCTTATAATTTACACAGGATGCATGACTGTTGCTAAGAGTAAGCACACATGGACTTTGCTGCATCATGGTTTGCAGTCTGCAGTAAAGCAGAATTCAAGCTAAAAACAATGAGATATTATTATTATTATTATTACATCGAGTTTATATAGCGCCAAAGGGTTTGCTCAGCGCTGTACAATAGAGGGGGGGACAATACATGGCACAGTACAACAATAACAAACAACGTACGAGGGGTAAGAGGGCCCTACTCTTTTGAGCTTACAATTTAGGAGGGAGGGGGTAAAGGTACAGTAGAAAGTGGCTGAGGGGAATGAGGGGTGGGAGGAAAGAGGGAGAATGGCCGTTAGGTGGGGGTGGGGTAGGCTTCCCTGAAGAGATGGGTTTTGAGGGAGCGCCTGAATGTGAAGAGGGAAGGCGACAGTCTGATGGATTGGGGCAGTGAGTTCCAGAGGATGGGGGAGGACCTGGAGAAGTCCTGCAGTCGTGCATGGGAGGAGGAGACCAGGGAGCAGGATAGAAGGAGGTCCAGTGAGGAGCGAATGGTACGGGTAGGGCGGTACTTGGGGATCAGGTTGGTGAGGTAGTCAGGGGCAGTGTTGTGAATGGCTTTGTAGGTCAGGGTTAGAAGTTTAAATTTGATGCGTTGGGAAATCGGGAGCCAGTGGAGGGAGAGTCCTCAGTCTGACATCCAGAATTATAGTAAGCCACCAAACACAAGCGCATACACAGTTCCAAGTGCATGTTGTAATGGCAACATATCCATACTTTGGCTGCGTATGTTGGAGCCAGAGCTTCTTTTCTCAGAAATTAGGTGCTGGCACTCCCCCCGGATAGAGAGAAAACAGGTGCCGCACACACCTAGTGCATTATCCAAGGTTTATTGTAGGAGTGAAAGAATAATAAAAACATACTCACAGATGAAGCATGTATCTAAAAAGCATAGAAAAAATGACAATGGCCACAACGGCAGGCAAGGTGTTCTCACTGTCAGTGCAGTCAAATGGCTGACGCGTTTCGGGGACGAATCCCTTTCCTCAGAGCTGATGACCAACCTGTATGGAGGTTAAGTAGTAAATAACCAGGGCTAGATGCCTTGGGAGCAAAGCTCCACCTCCTCTACTTGTTATAAGATGAGGGGTTGGAGGGGGTTATTTAAAGTGCAATCTTTTGTAGTTTTTATAAACGCATATACATACATATATACACATATACAAAGATACATACATGCACTAAGGGACAAAGCAAATAAAAAATTATTAAAAATACATGAATATAGCACCTGCAAATGTAGATAAATAAATTTTTTTAAAAAAAAAAAATATATAAAAATAATCGTAGTAGTAACACTGGCAATGATGATAAAAATAATATTAGTAAACACCATAAAAATAAAAGTAATAAGACTAGTGGATAGTGGATGATTATCAGTTTAAAGTAACGAGTGTGGCTGTAGACCTGGCTGTCAGGAATCTAGGAATGACCAGAAAGGTGTGGACTGACACAGGGAAACGCAGGTTTCAAGTATAGTATAATAATACAGTTTATTATTAGCCACCCAGATATATATATATAAACGCACAGTGAACAAACCAACCTTCCACTAATCTTAGTAGGTGCAGGAACACAGGCGTAGTCAGGGCTGGAGGGGTGGAACGGTCAGGCCGGCCGTAGGGTTCTGTAATGACCGTTTGGTGGTACCTCTAGTGGTCCCCAGGACAGGATTCCCCAGGGCGCGGAGTCTAAGTCCCAGTCTGCTTATTCACCAGGGCCCCTGATGGTGGGGATGGACTTGGAGCAGACAGGAACCAGGTTGCGGCCCCTGAGTACACCTGCTAGTGGTAGAGGGATCCGCCAGAGGTATGTGCAGGTACGGCTGGATCCGTGCAGGATGGATGGATGGCAGAGTAGTTAGCGTGGTCAGACGGGCCAAGTCAGCAACGTGCGGGCAGCAAGGTACCAAAGGAGCAGGCAGAGGATGGTCAAGGTCACAAGCCGGGTTCAGTAACTCACGGGCAGCGCGGTACAGGGGATCAGGCAGAAGGATGGTCAGGCAAGCCAGGGGTTCAACAGGAGACGGTCAGCAGAGGTCAGGATCAAGCCGGGTCAGCAACGAAGCAGGAACACAAGATACCAGGTACAGAGGCTCATGGGAAAACATACACCAAGGCCCAGATCACAGGCCTGGTCATGCCTTAAATACACCTTCCTGCAATCAGCCCCAGGTTTGGCTGATTGCACGTGTGAGCCCACACGGCAGATGAGTCCCACCACCAGTGCTGAGTCCATTCCTGACACTGGCACTCCCCCCTTTCAAGTCTCCCCCTGTCTCTGCCCCATACCCACCTTTGAGGACCATCCCTTGATTCCACCTCCTACCCATCTCCCAGTATTGCCCCTTTTGAGAGTATAGAACTAAGCATAATTTTGTGATGCTAAGCAATTTGTATGGAATTTGTTAATAACAAGAAAAGCATTAAAATAGATCCCCTTAAGTCAGCAACAATAGATTGGCCCAGAAATAATAGACCCCTCAGCAGCAAAAGACCTCCTGCAAAAAAATACCCCCCCCCCAGAAACAATAGACCCCCTGCAACAAAATACTACCCAAACAACAATAGACCCATGTCAGCAACAGTAGATAACCCAACAGCTAGCCTCAATAGACTCTCCAGCAGCCAGCAACAAAAGACCCCTCCCTCAACAGTAGATAACTCCCAGCAACAACTGGTCCCCCAGCAACAATGGATCCTCACCAGCAACAAATGACCCCCCTCAACAATAGATCACTTGCTACAATAGCCCCCCCCCCCCCCCAGCAACCAGCATCAGCATATCCTCCAGCACACCCCAGCACCCCTTCCCATAACATACATTCAGTTCTGGAGGTGCCGGAATTATGTTCCCCTTTGTTCCTGCTGGAAAAAGCCCTAGTTGGAGCTATTCCTATTTTTGGAAAATGTGCATTTCATACCTTAAACTTTTATAGCCCCCTGTCCAGCAGCCTTGAGACTGAGGAGGGGAAAAGCGGTACATGGAGTCAATCAGGTGTTCTACATTTTTCATATACTAACAAGAAGCAGAGAGAGGACCTCATAAATCCGTCGCTGCTTCTTCTTTGTCCAGTCACAGGCTGGAGATAGGAAAGGTCATGTGCCAGACCTTGTCCAGCATATCTCATTTTGGTCATGCTGGATGGTTATAATTTCAGCACCAGCAATTACTCAGGTGCTAAGCCCAGTATAATACTACACACAAGTACAGTGGGGGATATGGCCTGTGGAACTGTGGGATAAATGCCCACCACACTGCAGCAATTATGGAGTAGCCACACATGGTACCCAAACCAGGGTGAACATCTGGGCCCACAATTAAACACACGAGGCAAAACCACATGTCTCACAGCACAACGTAATGAGGATTGAGATTAAACAACCATGTGAAATGGTAAGTTTTACAGTTTCACGTCCTGTCCTGTGAATATAGTAAGGCTTTCACACTGTTTCAGTGGCCTTTCTCTTAAGCCTAGTATGCCTACTGGTGTTTGGATGCCCCTAGGACTCAAGGCTAGGTGCTATATTTACAGAACTAGGATACTGCAAAGCAACCCAGAGAGGGAGAGTTCACGTACCATGTCAGATGGCTTCAGAAAGTGAAATGGATCAAGGTATGTGCAGAAGTGACTGGCGAATGCCAAGCTTGCAGTGGTCTGTATTGGCAAGCAGAAGGCAGTGGCAAAGTCCATTGTCCAAGCGAGGTTTAGGGGAGATAGCTATCAGTATCATATCTGGTATCCAGACAAAGGTCAGGGCAGGTGCCAATCAGTAGTGTATCCATTATCCAGGAAAAGGTCAGGGATAATAGAAACAATCAGAGGCATGGTACAGGTCAGAGCACATTGGAACAATCAGAGGCAAGACATGGGTCAGGACTGATAGGAACAATCAAAGAAAATCCATGGATCAAGGTAGATTGGAATATTCAGAGGCAAGAAATGGGGCAGGACAGTTTGGAGCAATCAGAGACAAGACACAGGTCAGGGCAAATGTCCTCAGGATGTGGAATGGATCAAGGTAGGCGCAGTATGCAAGTGTGACCAGGACTATGGACCAGCTGAATGACAAGCTTAGAGTGCTCTGTGCTGGCATGCAGAAGGCAGTGGAAAAGCCCATTATCCAAGCAAGAGTCAGGGGAGGTGGCTATCAGTAGTGGATCTGGTATCCAGTCAAAGGACAGGGCAGGTAGCAATCAGTAACCTTTCTGGTATCCAGGTAAAGGTCAGGGCAGGTGGCAGTCAGTAGTGTATCCATTATCCAAGCAAAAGTCAGGGTGAATAGGAAAAATCAGAGGCATGGCACAGATCAGAGCAGATAGGAACAATCAGAGATAAGACATGGGTCAGGGCAAATAGGAACAATCAGAGACTAGCCATGGGTCAAGGTAGATTGGAATAATCAGAGGCAAGAAATGGGTCAGGGTAGATTGGAATAATCCAAGGCAAGAAATGGGTCAGGGCAGATAGGAACAGTCAGGGAGAAGACAGGTTAGAGAAGATAGGAAATCAGAGACAAGCCAACGGGTCAGGAAATATTGGAATAATCAGAGGCAAGAAATGGGTCACAATATATCGGAATAATCCAAGGCAAGAAATGGGTGAGGGCAGAGAGGAACAATCGGAGGCATGGCACGGATGGGGGAAGATTAGAATAATCAGAGGCAAGGTACCTGGTACAGGAGTCTGGAAGCTGATGCTATAACAGGCCCAAAGCCCAGGGCTTGTGAAGTTTAATCAAAGATCTGTTTACACTCACTGCTTACTAAAACATTCCATTTTACTGGCCTGGAGCTGGTCTCCATTGTGTGCCAGGCATGGGGGGCAGCGCCTCATTGTTACAACACAAGGCACTGTTTACCTTTCATTGAAAGCTGAATTCTGGAAAATTCTAAGTTGGATGCTCCTAACACCACCCTATGTAATTGGCCAGGGAAATAGTTTATTTGGACTGATTGATGGTCACTGTACCACATCTTCAATTATACCAAAACAAGACTTTAAAGGTATTAATGACCAAGGGCACATCAACAAAAGAAAGATATGTAGACTATAATTCTTGTTCACATTACAACATTATTAAAACCACATTTCACACAATTGCGAGCCATAAATATAGCAGAGCAAGCCATCAGTTGAGAGAAGGGGAAGTCAGCAGTGGAAGAGAATAAATACTTCTTTCAGAATGAATCTATCTATCCAGGAATGATATTTCTGGGGAGATCTGGCTGCACACAAACTGCTGCAGCAAACTATTCGCACCCCATTGTCCATGTGAATGTAGTCTTAGGCTGGTCATACAGTAGATGGATTGCTGTACACATACAGTACGTGGTACCCTCATGCATGTCAGGAGTAGGAGAATTTATTGGGGTTTTTATTTGGTGGTAGGTCGTGGTAATTGCCTAAAAATATACAGCTAAATTTTAAAAAATTATTTTTTGGGGTACTAGTATTCCTAAAATACAAAAAAATCAGGAAAGCTTGGCTTGACATTGATGTTCTGCTACTTAACGTTCAGCCACATTTCTTTCATGTATGACTCAGCTTCATCATTTGTCTATGTCTGTTGTAATGTCACTTTTGTGAGAATCAATAAGTTAGTTTTCATTAAAAAAAAGATGTCTGAGATATCTATTACATGTACAACCAAATAAATCCTCAGGAATTTCAAACATGGTGCTGGCTACCGTAAACAGTGCCTATAGACCTAAAAACATATATATATATATATATATATATATATATATATATATATACTACAAATTCCACCATCTTAGATTTATAAAGACATCTTATATAAATAATTGATACATTCAATACTGAGCAAAAAAGTATCAAGCATATAAAAATGAAAACAGAAAATAAATCACTGACACTATCAAAAAGTTTTGCAAAACCACAAATTAGTCCCTTAAACAAGGGCATAATTAACACAAATCACAAAGTAGGAAAGTGACATATGACATAAATATTGACTTAAAGTCTGTGCAGTGAGAATTGACTGATAACTGGCATAAATGTTGCCTTTAAAGATGCATAATGAAAAGGTCAGGATAAAACCTGACTGAAAACAGACAACAGGACCAGAAAAATATCCTTCCAATGTCTCAAAAAAGTGATGGTGACCACAGAAAAAAATAATAAACAATAACGTGCTCGAGTCCCTGAATTTGGGACTTAATGTGCTTTATAAATAAACATCAAACTGCGTCAAAAAGGAATATTAAAAGTGACACAATGTGCTAGATAGATAAATAAACATAATTCTATACAGAAAAATGGCAATAAATAAGTGCCACTAATGGTGATGATACTAAACAAATGTCCGCGTGTAGAGTCCACAAACAACTGGATATAGAGAAATTTCCAGCAAAATATAGGTGGTGCAGGTGCAGGGAAATTAGATCTGTCACTGGCTGAATTGCCCCCTCATCTTCATGTAGCGACCCCAGGGGCCAATATGCCTTAAAATATCAAAAACAGGTATGCGACCAATCAGCGGGTATGGATCCGGGTTAGCAGTGGTAGTGGTATCCCCCTTGTGAAACTGACCAATCCTGTTATCTGGGTCTCTCTCATATACGATAGTAAACCACTTGCCCTCCTGAGGATTTACCCCCCTTAATGACCAGGCCTCTTTTTGCTACTTGTCGCTGCACTAATTCAACAGATAATTGCGCGGTCATGCAATGCTGCACCCAAATTAAGTTTATGTCCTTTTTTTCACACAAATAGAGCTTTCTTTTAGTGGTATTTGATCACCTGTGCGCTTTTTATTTTTCACACTATAAACAAAAAAAGATCAAAAATTTGGAAGAAAAACGATATTTTTTACTTTCAGCTATAAAAAATATATAGTAAACTCAAAGTTAGTTATAAATTTGGGCCAAAATGTATTCTGCTCCATGTTTTTGGTAAAAAATCCCAATAAGTGTATATTGATTGCTTTGTGTGAAAGTTATAGCGCCTACAAACTATGGTATAAATACTGCAATTTACGCTATTTTTTTTCTATACAGCGCTGCGCTAGTTTAATGGGCAATTGTACGGTCATGCAATACGGTACATAAATTAAATTTATGTCCTTTTTTTCACACAAATAGAGCTTTCTTTCAGTGGTATTTGATCACCTGTGCATTTTTTATTTTTTGCGCTATAAAAAAAAGTTGACAATTTTGAGAAAAAAAACAATATTTTGGACTTTTTGCTATAAAACATGCCCAGTAAAAAAAAATTTCATAAATTTCGGCCAAAATGTATTCTGCAACATGTCTTTGCTAAAAAAAACACCAATACGTGTAAATTAATTGGTTTACGTGAAAGTTATAGCGTTTACAAATGGCGGTAAAGATACTGGGATTTTTAATTTTTTTTTATACTAATAATGGCGGCGATCAGCGACTTATGGCGGCGATCAGCGACTTATGGCAAGACTGCGGCGGACATTCTGACACTGGAGGGGAACTGACTTGGGGTCACTGACAACCCCAGTGACACCAATACAGTGATCAGTGCAAAAAAAAAAAACCACTGACACTGTACTAATGGCACTGGGGAGGAAGGGGTTAACTTTTTTATTTACTGAAAGGGTTAACTGTGTGAGGGGAGTGTTTTACTAGGGGGCGGGGGTGTGTACTGCACGGGGGGGGACAGCTGATCGGGAGAGATAAACTCTTCTCTCCGGCTCAGCATGTCAGGAGCTGACAGGGAACTGACAGAAAGCAGAGCTACTGAAGCCCTCCTCTCTATCAGTGATTTCCGCTAATCGGCGGGACACAGCCGGTAATGACCAGCTGTGACCCGGTGACTGACATCCGTGGCCGTGATCATCGAGACAGGTAGAGCGGAGGTGCGCCTCGCGCGCCCCCTACCTGTTTTGCAAACACATGTTTTAAAACGTGGTTTTGCCCAGCTGTGCCGCCCTGCCAACGTATTTCTACAGTGGCTGGGTGGCATGTGGTTAAACTCAGCCAACTCACATGTATGGTGAAAAAAAGAAGAAGAATTCTCTCGTAGTGTAATACTGTTACATTTATTAAAACACAAAACCACCAGGGGCGGACTGACTATTTGGAAACTTGGGCACTGCCCGAGGCCCCGGGGTCAGTAGGGGGCCCCATGAGATGCCCCTGGTACCTTTTTCATAGGCTTTTTTGAGTTTAGGCAAGGGCACAGGGGCCCCATGATCCCCTATTACCCGGGGGCCCCATGAGTTGTCAGTCCGCCCCTGAAAACCACTAAATGCTCACTCACATGATAATGGTTTAAACCAAGCTCTCAGAACCTCATGGATAACGCTTGGTGTACTGCTATGAGTATACCAAGATGGCGCCCGTGCCGGAAGTGACGTCACTACGTCTCTGTGTATCATCCGACGCGTTGCGTCACATATCACATGACTAAGGACTGTCACTGGGGATGTCCTGCTATAAGTCACTGATTGCCGCCATTACTAGTAAAATTAAAAAATAAATTAAAAAAATTACAGTATGTATACTGCCATTTGTAAATGCTATAAATTTCACATAAACCAATTAATTTACATGTATTGGGATTTTTTTTTAGCAAAGACATGTAGCAGAATACATTTTAGCCTAAATTTATGACAAAATTAGATTTTTTAAATTTTTTACTGAGCATATTTAATAGTAAAAAGTCAAAAATATTGTTTTCTCAAAATTGTCGGGTCTTTTTTTTTTACAGCGCAAAAAATAAAAAAAACACACCTGCGATCAAATACCACCGAAAAAAAGCTCTATTCGTGGGAAAAAAGATCGTAAATCATTAGTTTGAGGCTCCTGAGACCATTCAGAATCCATTGAGAGGTGCAGTTGTCCACCTTCTGACTTGCTTCGTGCAAGTGTACAGACCTTACAGCCAGCATACCAGGTTCCAGTTGAAAACATTACTGGAGTTCCTGCGACTCCAATAACGTTTTCTAGAACCCTTTGTGTGGTGGTTTTATTCAATATTGTCTGTTACACCTTTTACTGTCCAATGCCCATCTGATACTGTAGACAGGAAGTCGTGGGAAATCTCCCCACACAGACAGTATGAAGAACTTGAATTAGGGACTACTGAACATGCAATTCTCTCCTTGGTGAAAACCATAGTGATAATATTAGATAAAAACACTGTTTTTCTTGTAAAAATGTGATATAAGCTGTGCATAATTCCACATTATTGCAGGTGTTCCTCAGTATCTCCAGTCCTTCTTCCACTTTATGATATAAATATAGACCAACCTGTGTCTGTTTCCGTCCTACAACTGACCACGGCACTTATTTCTATAGTTCTGCTACCTACGTGATAACTGAAACTGAGCAATATAGTACACATAGTATAGCTTAAAGCATATTTCGACTTTTGCAGACAACTTGGGATAACACCTAATTTATTTTTTAACATGTTATCATTTACATAATATACTTAAAAAAAATAATAAATGCTGCCTACCGTAGTTGCTCTGTTCTGATAACTTTGATACTCAAAAATCCTATGTATTTCTCTTTGTTTATGAGGGGGCTGAGGAGCCGGGTTTGCCAAAACTAACCCTGTCCATATGGCGTTGGCAGATCTCGTTATCAGTTGTAAACTAGACTCTAAAACTGTCCATCCTAAAGATTTAGAAACTGGGCTTCTCCATTGTATGCTAATGAGAGGAAACTTTTTCTGTTGGGACAGACTCACTCAGAACTTGCTTAGAAATACTTGCAATTAGGCATGATACCTCCCACTAAGAAACATGTAAAAGGTTAGAAATATTTTTAATAAATATTTTTCAGGTATGTTGTGTGAATGTAAACACATAAAAAAATATTGGGGTTTTTTTACAGCAAAAGTGGAAATACATGAATATAAAAAAAAACCTAGCTTTTACAATGACTTTAATGATTTATTAATGATTAAAGCGATTCTAAAGGTTAATTTTTTTTTTTTTTTTAAATAACAAACATGTCTATACTTACCTACTGTGTGCAATGGTTTTGCACAGAGCAGCGTAAATCCTCCTCTTCTCGGGTTGCTCGCAGACTCTCCTGGCAAGCTGCTTGCTGTGGGATCACCCGCTGCTCCGTGTGTCCATTCACACATGGATGTCCATTCACACATGGAAGGGAAAATGTCACCAGCACACCGCGGATCACCAATATGGGTCCAAACGTTTTAATGAACGATCACATAGTAAAAGCAAGGCAACATTTCGGAGTCTTGTAGGACCACTTGCTGTAAGCCTTGCTGTAACTCTGTGATCCCTCATTAAAACTTTTGGACCCATATTGGTGATCCTTGGTGTGCTGGTGACATTTTCCTTGCTGATTCTGTCTGGTTTCAGCCGAAGGTCGCTGCAGGACCCATTTACACACAGCCATTTTTAACGCTGTGTGTATAATGTGTGCGTTTGGATTGTACACTTGCATTCACACATGGAGTCGTGGATTGGCCCAGCCCCCTCTCTTCTCATTGGCTGACTGGCTGTGATTGACAGCAGTGGGAGCCAATGGCTCCTGCTTGCTGTCTCAGCCAATGAGGAGGCAGAGACGTGGGACAGCTGAGGCTGTCATGCACATAACTGGATCACGATGAGGCTCGGGGCAGTGCTGCACACAGAAGGTTTTTTAACTTCATGCATAGCCTTTATACCCCCTTTAAAGGGCCATATTAATTTGTCATTATATATCTGTTTGGCTTTAAAGCTTAAAAAAAAGATTTTCATTAACACCGTTAGCTAGGAAAGCAATGGCAAAAAAGGCAAGTTAAAGGTGAAACTCCACATTAAGGCTACGTTCACACTAGCGTTGTATGCAGGCGGCAGAGAGGCGTTTGGGAAGCGTTTTTACCGCTTCCCAAACATCTCTGCTAGAGATGAGCGAATTATTCAAAAATTCGATTCGGCTGATTCGCCGAATTTGAGGAAGAAATTCGATTCGATGCGAATTTATTCGCTACGAATTTAACTTATAAAAAGGGTTTCTAGGCTTCAGAGAGCCTTTAAATTAGTGCAGAACACTGTACCTTTAATTTAAATGCCCTTGGAGATGAGGAAGGAGAAGGAGAAGGAGAAGGATGAGAAGAAGGAGAAGGAGAAGGATGAGAAGAAGGAGAAGGAGAAGGATGAGAAGAAGGAGAAGGATGAGAAGAAGGAGAAGGAGAAGGATGAGAAGAAGGAGAAGGATGAGAAGAAGGAGAAGGAGAAGGATGAGAAGAAGGAGAAGGAGAAGGATGAGAAGAAGGAGAAGGAGAAGGATGAGAAGAAGGAGAAGGATGAGAAGAAGGAGAAGGAGAAGGATGAGAAGAAGGAGAAGGATGAGAAGAAGGAGAAGGATGAGAAGAAGGATGAGAAGAAGGAGAAGGATGAGAAGAAGGATGAGAAGAAGGAGAAGGATGAGAAGAAGAAGGATGAGAAGAAGAAGAAGGATGAGAAGAAGGAGAAGGATGAGAAGAAGAAGAAGGATGAGAAGAAGAAGAAGGATGAGAAGAAGAAGAAGGATGAGAAGAAGGAGAAGGATGAGAAGAAGAAGAAGGATGAGAAGAAGAAGAAGGATGAGAAGAAGGAGAAGGATGAGAAGAAGAAGAAGGATGAGAAGAAGGAGAAGGATGAGAAGAAGAAGAAGGATGAGAAGAAGAAGAAGGATGAGAAGAAGGAGAAGGATGAGAAGAAGAAGAAGGATGAGAAGAAGAAGAAGGATGAGAAGAAGGAGAATTCCAAGCCGGCAAAAAGTGTATCTGCAGAGCTCCGCTATTTCTTAGCAGAGCTCTGCAGATACACTTAGCGGAGCTCTGCAGATACACTTAGCGGAGCTCTGCAGATACACTTAGCGGAGCTCTGCAGATACACTTTTTGCCGGCTTGGAATTCTTCTTATTTTCATCCTACTTCTTCTTCTTCTTCTTCATCCTCATCCTCAGAAGAAGAAGAAGAGGATGAGGATGAAGAGGAAGAAGAAGAAGAAGTAGGATGAAAATAAGAAGAATTCCAAGCCGGCAAAAAGTGTATCTGCAGAGCTCCTCTATTCTGCAGATACACTTAGAGGAGCTCTGCAGATACACTTTTTGCCGGCTTGGAATTCTTCTTATTTTCATCCTACTTCTTCTTCATCCTCATCCTCATCCTCTTCTTCTTCTTCCGAGGATGAGGATGAGGATGAAGAAGAAGAAGAAGAAGTAGGATGAAAATAAGAAGAATTCCAAACCGGCAAAAAGTGTATCTGCAGAGCTCCTCTAAGTGTATCTGCAGAATAGAGGAGCTCTGCAGATACACTTTTTGCCGGCTTGGAATTCTTCTTATTTTCATCCTACTTCTTCTTCTTCTTCATCCTCATCCTCATCCTCAGAAGAAGAAGAAGAGGATGAGGATGAGGATGAAGAGGAAGAAGAAGAAGAAGTAGGATGAAAATAAGAAGAATTCCAAGCCGGCAAAAAGTGTATCTGCAGAGCTCCTCTATTCTGCAGATACACTTAGAGGAGCTCTGCAGATACACTTTTTGCCGGCTTGGAATTCTTCTTATTTTCATCCTACTTCTTCTTCTTCTTCTTCTTCTTCTTCATCCTCATCCTAATCCGAAGAAGAAGAAGAAGAGGATGAGGATGAAGAAGAAGAAGAAGAAGTAGGATGAAAATAAGAAGAATTCCAAGCCGGCAAAAAGTGTATCTGCAGAGCTCCGCTAAGTGTATCTGCAGAGCTCCGCTATTTCTGACAGTTCTCTGACATTCACTCCATACAGCGGTTGAAACATTGTATCTATTTGTTTCCATAAAAGGAAACAAATAGATACAATGTTTCAACCGCTGTATGGAGTGAATGTCAGAGAACTGTCAGAAATAGCCTATTTCTGACAGTTCTCTGACATTCACTCCTCAACCGCTGTATGGAGTATTGAATGTCAGAGAACTGTCAGAAATAGCCTATTTCTGACAGTTCTCTGACATTCACTCCATACAGCGGTTGAAACATTGTATCTATTTGTTTCCATAAATGGAAACAAATAGATACAATGTTTCAACCGCTGTATGGAGTGAATGTCAGAGAACTGTCAGAAATAGCGGAGCTCCGCTATTTCTGACAGTTCTCTGACATTCACTCCATACAGCGGTTGAAACATTGTATCTATTTGTTTCCATTTATGGAAACAAATAGATACAATGTTTCAACCGCTGTATGGAGTGAATGTCAGAGAACTGTCAGAAATAGGCTATTTCTGACAGTTCTCTGACATTCACTCCTCAACCGCTGTATGGAGTGAATGTCAGAGAACTGTCAGAAATAGCCTATTTCTGACAGTTCTCTGACATTCACTCCATACAGCGGTTGAAACATTGTATCTATTTGTTTCCATAAATGGAAACAAATAGATACAATGTTTCAACCGCTGAGCTCTGCAGATACACTTAGCGGAGCTCTGCAGATACACTTAGCGGAGCTCTGCAGATACACTTTTTGCCGGCTTGGAATTCTTCTTATTTTCATCCTACTTCTTCTTCTTCTTCATCCTCATCCTCAGAAGAAGAAGAAGAGGATGAGGATGAGGATGAAGAGGAAGAAGAAGAAGAAGAAGAAGAAGAAGTAGGATGAAAATAAGAAGAATTCCAAGCCGGCAAAAAGTGTATCTGCAGAGCTCCTCTATTCTGCAGATACACTTAGAGGAGCTCTGCAGATACACTTTTTGCCGGCTTGGAATTCTTCTTATTTTCATCCTACTTCTTCTTCTTCTTCTTCTTCTTCATCCTCATCCTCATCCTCTTCTTCTTCTTCTGAGGATGAGGATGAGGATGAAGAAGAAGTAGGATGAAAATAAGAAGAATTACAAACCGGCAAAAAGTGTATCTGCAGAGCTCCGCTAAGTGTATCTGCAGAGCTCCTCTATTTCTGACAGTTCTCTGACATTCACATTTACAGCGGTTGAAACATTGTATCTATTTGTTTCCATAAATGGAAACAAATAGATACAATGTTTCAACCGCTGAGCTCTGCAGATACACTTAGCGGAGCTCTGCAGATACACTTAGCGGAGCTCTGCAGATACACTTTTTGCCGGCTTGGAATTCTTCTTATTTTCATCCTACTTCTTCTTCTTCTTCTTCATCCTCATCCTCAGAAGAAGAAGAAGAAGATACACTTTTTGCCGGCTTGGAATTCTTCTTATTTTCATCCTACTTCTTCTTCTTCTTCATCCTCATCCTCATCCTCTTCTTCTTCTTCCGAGGATGAGGATGAAGAAGAAGAAGTAGGATGAAAATAAGAAGAATTCCAAACCGGCAAAAAGTGTATCTGCAGAGCTCCTCTAAGTGTATCTGCAGAATAGAGGAGCTCTGCAGATACACTTTTTGCCGGCTTGGAATTCTTCTTATTTTCATCCTACTTCTTCTTCTTCTTCATCCTCATCCTCAGAAGAGGAAGAAGAAGAGGATGAGGATGAAGAAGAAGAAGAAGAAGCAGTAGGATGAAAAGAAGAATGAAAAGAAGAAGAAGAATGAAAAGAAGAAGAAGAAGAATGAAAAGAAGAATGAGAAGAATGAAAAGATTCTTCTTCTTCTTCTTTTCATTCTTCTTTTCATTCTTCTTCTTCTTTTCATTCTTCTTCTTCTTTTCATTCTTCTTTTCATTCTTCTCATTCTTCTTTTCATTCTTCTCATTCTTCTTCTCATTCTTCTTTTCATTCTACTTTTCATTCTTCTTCTTCTTTTCATTCTTCTTTTCATTCTTCTCATTCTTCTTTTCATTCTTCTTTTCATTCTTCTTCTCATTCTTCTTTTCATTCTTCTTCTTTTCATTCTTCTTTTCATTCATTCTTCTTCTTCTTTTCATTCATCTTCTTCTTCTTTTCATTCTTCTTATTCTTCTTTTCATTCTTCTCATTCTTCTTCTCATTCTTCTTTTCATTCTTCTTCTCATTCTTCTTTTCATTCTTCTTCTTCTTTTCATTCTTCTTTTCATTATTCTCATTCTTCTTTTCATTCTTCTTTTCATTCTTCTTCTCATTCTTCTTCTTCTTTTCATTCTTCTTTTCATTCTTCTTCTCATTCTTCTTTTTATGAAGAAGAAAAGAAGAATGAGAAGAATGAAAAGAAGAAGAAGAAGAATGAAAAGAAGAATGAGAAGAAGAATGAAAAGAAGAATGAAAAGAAGAATGAGAAGAATGAAAAGAAGAATGAGAAGAATGAAAAGAAGAATGAAAAGAAGAAGAAGAAGAATGAAAAGAAGAAGAAGAATGAAAAGAAGAAGAAGAAGAATGAAAAGAAGAAGAAGAAAAATGAAAAGAAGAAGAAGAATGAAAAGAAGAAGAAGAAGAATGAAAAGAAGAATGAAAAGAAGAAGAAGAATGAAAAGAAGAATGAAAAGAAGAATGAGAAGAATGAAAAGATTCTTCTTCTTCTTCTTTTCATTCTTCTTTTCATTCTTCTTCTTCTTTTCATTCTTCTTCTTCTTTACATTCTTCTTTTCATTCTTCTCATTCTTCTTTTCATTCTTTTCATTCTTCTTCTCATTCTTCTTTTCATTCTTCTTCTCATTCTTCTTTTCATTCTTCTTCTTCTTCTTCTTTTCATTCTTCTTTTCATTCTTCTCATTCTTCTTTTCATTCTTCTTTTCATTCTTCTTTTCATTCTTCTCATTCTTCTTTTCATTCTTCTTCTTCTTTTCATTCTTCTTTTCATTCTTCTTCTCATTCTTCTTTTCATGAAGAAGAAAAGAAGAATGAGAAGAATGAAAAGAAGAATGAAAAGAAGAAGAATGAAAAGAAGAATGAGAAGAAGAATGAAAAGAAGAATGAAAAGAAGAATGAGAAGAATGAAAAGAAGAATGAGAAGAATGAAAAGAAGAAGAAGAATGAAAAGAAGAATGAAAAGAAGAAGAAGAATGAAAAGAAAAAGAAGAAGAATGAAAAGAAGAATGAAAAGAAGAAGAAGAATGAAAAGAAGAAGAAGAAGAAGAATGAAAAGAAGAATGAGAAGAATGAAAAGAAGAGGAAGAAGAATGAAAAGAAGAAGAAGAATGAAAAGAAGAATGAAAAGAAGAGGAAGAATGAAAAGAAGAAGAAGAAGAATGAAAAGAAGAATGAGAAGAATGAAAAGATTCTTCTTCTTCTTCTTTTCATTCTTCTTTTCATTCTTCTTCTTCTTTTCATTCTTCTTCTTCTTTTCATTCTTCTTTTCATTCTTCTCATTCTTCTTTTCATTCTTCTCATTCTTCTTCTCATTCTTCTTTTCATTCTTCTTCTCATTCTTCTTTTCATTCTTCTTCTTCTTTTCATTCTTCTTTTCATTCTTCTCATTCTTCTTTTCATTCTTCTTCTCATTCTTCTTTTCATGAAGAAGAAAAGAAGAATGAGAAGAATGAAAAGAAGAATGAAAAGAAGAAGAATGAAAAGAAGAATGAGAAGAATGAAAAGAAGAATGAAAAGAAGAAGAATGAAAAGAAGAATGAGAAGAAGAATGAAAAGAAGAATGAAAAGAAGAATGAGAAGAATGAAAAGAAGAATGAGAAGAATGAAAAGAAGAAGAAGAATGAAAAGAAGAATGAAAAGAAGAAGAAGAATGAAAAGAAAAAGAAGAAGAATGAAAAGAAGAATGAAAAGAAGAATGAAAAGAAGAAGAAGAAGAAGAATGAAAAGAAGAATGAGAAGAATGAAAAGAAGAGGAAGAAGAATGAAAAGAAGAAGAAGAATGAAAAGAAGAATGAAAAGAAGAGGAAGAATGAAAAGAAGAAGAAGAAGAATGAAAAGAAGAATGAAAAGAAGAATGAGAAGAATGAAAAGATTCTTCTTCTTCTTCTTTTCATTCTTCTTTTCATTCTTCTTCTTCTTTTCATTCTTCTTCTTCTTTTCATTCTTCTTTTCATTCTTCTCATTCTTCTTTTCATTCTTCTCATTCTTCTTCTCATTCTTCTTTTCATTCTTCTTCTCATTCTTCTTTTCATTCTTCTTCTTCTTTTCATTCTTCTTTTCATTCTTCTCATTCTTCTTTTCATTCTTCTTCTCATTCTTCTTTTCATGAAGAAGAAAAGAAGAATGAGAAGAATGAAAAGAAGAATGAAAAGAAGAAGAATGAAAAGAAGAATGAGAAGAAGAATGAAAAGAAGAATGAAAAGAAGAATGAGAAGAATGAAAAGAAGAATGAAAAGAAGAAGTATTCCAGTACAGCAAAAAGTGTATCTGCAGAGAGCTCTGACAGTTCTCTGACAGTTCCAGCGGTTGACAGCGGTTGAAACATTGTATCTATTTATTTCCGAATAAAAACATCTGTATCCTAAATGGAAACAAATAGATACAATGTTTCAACCGCTGTACATGTGAAGGAACTGTCAGAGAACTGTCAGAAATAGCGGAGCTCTCTGCAGGGACACTTTTGCCGGCTGATTGGGAAAAATCCGATTCGCGCACCCGAATTATGCAAATATTCGGATTCGACGCGAATCAAATTTTTCCTGAAATTCGAAACGAATTCCACTTCGCCTGGTTCGATTCGCTCATCTCTAATCTCTGCCAATTCTGCACATTACAGCACATGGTGCTGTTCTAACGGGAGCATTTGCGTCACGTTGCGTCGCGGCAAAACGGACACCTCTGGTCGAGTCAGGAGGCGTTGAAGTCTCCTACTCTAGCCTATGGTGCCGCTCCGCAAACGCCCGGCCGGCGTTTGCGGTGCGGTTGCGACGCGGTTGCAGGGACTTTGCGGAGCGGTAACACCATTCAAACTGCATTATAGGTGTTTGTGGGGCGTTTTTAACGCTCGGCAAACGCCTAGCAACCACCGCTAAACCGCGCATGTGGCGTTTGCCGAGCGTTAAAAAACGCTCCGCAAATGCCAGACCAACGCTTGCCAAACGCTATAGGGGCGTTTGGCAAGCGTTGGTAAAACAGCCAAGTGTGAACGAGCCCTTATTGTGCAAAAAATAATGCCCTTCAAGTCAGCAAGGAATTTAAAAAACATCATCGCAGATTGTCATTTCCTCAAAACGGACAGCTTCCCCCCTTTCACAAAAAATCCCAGCAGCATGCAGCTCTGCTTGCTGATACAAAATCATCTTATAACCTTTCTTTGCTTTTACTTACAATTCCTGTTTTTCTACTTCCTGGTTGAGTAAGGCATTGGTGATGCATTCCTGGCCTCACAAATGCATTCTGGGAAGTTTCTGTCCATTGTTCCAGGAAGGAGTTCTAGGAAGTGAAGGGAAATGGATTCATCTGCCCAAAAAATGACCAATGCAGGAAGAATGGAGAGAAAAAGAAAACATGGTATGCAAAGAATAAAAAGCCTGCAATTATGCAGAAGTATCTGCTTGTAGCTTGCCATCACTAAACATTTCTAAAGGAACTTTTGTTGTAATTTTCATGATAAGGGTGAAGTTTTTCTTTAACCACTTCCCATCTGGCCCATGTATATAAATGGCTGGAGGGTGGCAGTGCAGGGGTGGGGGCCATTTATGAACGTCCTCCCCGCTTGCCTGCTTGTGTGCGCTCTCTGGGAGCACGCAGCACCGCGATCCGGTGCCTGCTGTGTCCTCCCGTACACCAATCGTTGTACGGGACCTCTGTGTGAGGTCCCGATCATGTGATCACTGATTGGCCAATCAGTGATCACATGAATAGTAGTAGGCAAGATGTCACTTCTGACATAATTGCTATTTAAGTGTGAAATCTGTGAATGATCACAGAGATCACATGGTACAAGGCTATTCACAACAGCCTTGTACCATGTGACAAGCTGTGACCAATCACAACTCGCACAGTATTTCTCAATGGCTGCAAGAATGCAGCCAGAGAGAAGGAGAAATTATTGTTTTTACAGCCTTTATGGGTGTAAAAGCAATCAGTGTAAAAATTAAATCTTCATCACCCCCCACAAGTAGTACAGTGTCACTATGGTGACACTGTACTGCTAGGGTGACAGTATGTTATAAAAAAAACATAAATAATAATATAAAAAAAAATAACATTTAAAAATACATTTTTTAAAAATTATAATTTTTGGTTATAAACTAATTTGGGTTATTTTTTTTTACTAAAAAGATAACTGAATACATTTTGGCCAAGATTTATGACGAAAGATTATTTAATTGCAAAATTATATAAGAAAAACACTTTTTTTTTAAATTTTTGGTGAATAAATACCACCAAAATAAAGTTTTATCTGTCTCAAAAAAATGCTAAAAAAGTCATATTAGTACAGTGTTGCATGATCGCGCAATTGTCATTCAAAGTGTGATAGCACTGAAAGCTGAAAATTGGCCTGGACTGGAAGGGGGTAAAAGTGTTCGGACTTGAAGTGGTTAAGTTCAGTAGATACTGAGATAGGTTATTCCAAGAAATTTTTTCAAAAAGGAGGAAGTGAGAGTGGTAAGTTGCATGGTCTACCTGCTGAAGTCAGCCCATAGCATTAATATGAGAAAAATGTAGCAATGGGCTAATCACCTAGGTAGGAGGCTAAATATCATGGTGCATTCAGAAAGCATGGAATCTGCAGAAACATGTGCAGCACCTTCTTAGTTAGACTGCTAGAGTTTAGGTAAATGTAGCTTTTGGCTTCCCTCTAGAAGTGGAGCAATGTTTAATTGCTTTTGGCTATTCTGGGCTCTGCTGGTGCATGCTTAGCTACTTTCCCCTGCATCCCACTGAGTTCTGGGATACAATGGTTGGGAGAGTGGGACAATGACCAGCATATTCATACAGCCTCAGGCAATCCCTGGTCAGAGGAGAGATTGACCAGCAGGGGGCTGAAAGGGGTATAAATAGGCAAGGGCCTAGAACAGCAGTCTCTTGTTCCTCGGGAGCACCCCTGGGCTGCCAGCTGCAGGAAGAAGAAATTGTTTTTGGGGTCCCAGCTCCAGCTAGAGCTCAGGGACCCCCATCCAGGGTGCCCTTAAGCAGTGAAGGAACTTTACAGAGGATCCAGACCAGGAAGCATCAAGTACAGAGACTGTCTGGTACTACAGGAGGCATTACACCCTGAAGGAGCAGCTCAGTTACTAGTGTCCTCTGTTGCATTTCTACTAGATTTGCAGTATCTCAAGGCTCACCCTCACCCCATCCAAGGTAAACCAGCAAGTAAACTGCAAAAAGTCATGCACGGCCTGTTTTCTGACTTGAGTGGCTATGAACTACTGTGTGCCTGGCTGCCATGCCAGGAAATGGATCCTGGGACCAAACAGCCAGCCTGGTCTGGGGTCTGTGGTACACATGGAACCTGCATATTGAAATAAAAAGGTACATTTTAATGACATTATAGTCTATTTTGTATGTTTTAGAGAGCGTAGGAATAATTAGAATCCCTGCAAATTTTTCTTGTGCTGTCTTTGCCCCATTGGGGACATTTTCCTTTGCTTCATGTGATGGGGCACAACAGGAAGTGAGAGGAAATCTCTCCAAAGTAAGGAGAATATCCTTTTCAACAGTTGTCACCTCACTTTATTTCAACTCTTGTTTCAAAAGCAGCTGTAAAATTTTGGATTTCCCTTCACATCCTGCCCTGTTTACAGAGGTCACCAGGACTAAAAGAGAGGATGAATCTACCCAGAGGGAACACATACATGATAGGGGTTGTTACTCTTCTGTATTCTATCCAGCATACTGTTGGTATATTGGCGAGGGGCACACTGGACACCTTAGCTACCATTGTGTTATATGTTGGGTGTCCAGTGCACCCCGGTGCCTTTAAGGAGGGGTGGGAGCCGTGCAGGCTTTCCTTCCCTCAGTCTATTCATTATTATGCATGTGCTTCTACTATGGTGGCTTCTACTACGATAGGACTGCAGATAATACTGGGGTGCCGTGAAGAAGCTCTTCAGTTTACGCATGTAATTGCAAATGTGTGCAAATGAAACCCCTGTTTTTAACATGAACTGTTAGACAGGACAGTTTGGTTGGTTGCAGGCTGGTTGGTAAGTTGAGCTGGGAATATTTAATTGTTGTTGCTTGACTAATTGTCTCCAGAGCAGTGGTCATTTTGACGTCAAATTTCTATTTAGTTTTAGTCATAATCTTTTGACTAAAGTGCTGTTTTAGTTTTAGTCGTATTTTAATCATCTGAATTGTTTTAGACATATTTTAGTCAATTAAAATCTCCAGTACATTTTAGCCGACCTAAATCAAATGGGTTTAGTTGAATTGTAGTACATTGTTTAAGCATTTATCTAGAATTACTAAACTCATTATATACCCCTGGAGTAAAAAAACTAATAAAATGTTATTATTTATGATATTAAACTTTGAACATGTACTACAGACACAGATATAGCCTTTGTGACATATTATATGGCTAAGTTGGTGTCTGTAGTGCATGTCCAATCCTTAATACCATAAATGATAACGTTATTAGATTTTTTACTCCAGGAGTATATAAACTATATAAGTTTGGAAATTCTAAAGAAATGCTTGAATAATGAATTACAATTTAACTAAACCCCTTAGATATTAGTCGACTAAAATGATTTTAGTAAAAAAAAATGTACTGATTTTGATTTAGTTTTAGTTAACAAAATGAACACTGCTCTAGAGACCTCTCAGACTTGTTGGATGTTGAACTGCAAAGGGGAGCTAATGAAGACTCTGAATATTACCTTGTGATAGCAAGAATAAGAGCCGTATCTCCATTCTTACAAAAATAATAGTCGAGATGGTTTAACAATACTGTCTGTCTGAACTCCACGATCAAGTAGTAGCAAACCAATCAGAGGGTGACAGAAGAAGTCTTTAGGATGCAATCTGCTCAAAAAAAGCTACTGGTTTGATCTGGAATGTGAGAGGGTCACAACAGAAAAGAATCAATTTTACTTGTCAATGCAATGTGTGGTGTGCAGAGAGCAGCATTAACATACAGAGAAAATGTACTGCCAAGAACAAACTACACCTCTAGAGGCAACGAGGACAGGAGAAAACAGAGGACCTGTATTCAGCCCAATAAAGTGCAATGTTCTAGAGAAGTGGTTCTTAACCTTTCTAATGCTGCGACCCTTTAATACAGTTCCTCATGTTGTGGTGACCCCCAACCATAAAATTATTTTCGTTGCTACTTCAAAACTGTAATTTTGCTTCTATTATGAATCGTAATGTAAATATCTGATATGCAGGATGTATTTTCATTGTTACAAATTGAACATAATTAAAGCATAGTGATTAATCACAAAAACAATATGTAATTATATATTGTGAAATATTTATTTCTAATTACAAATACATTTTGTCTTGAAGCATGGTGTAGCATGGGTAACAGTCTTAATATAACAACAGTAAACTACATTGCTACATTTTGCAACAGTATGCGTAAAAAGCCAACGTCAGTGCGAAGGTTGAGATTGCTTCTTTCTCACCAGATCAGAAATTCTCGGGGCAATCTTTGCAAGAGCACAAGTCTACTTCTGTATTTAGACTTGATATCCAACAAGCTGAAGAATCTAGAGCAGTGGTTCTCAACCTTCCTAATGCCGTGACCCTTTAATACAGTTCCTCATGTTGTGGTGACCCCCAACCA
The DNA here is from genome assembly GCF_062004578.1 of Staurois parvus. Taxonomy (NCBI): domain Eukaryota; kingdom Metazoa; phylum Chordata; class Amphibia; order Anura; family Ranidae; genus Staurois; species Staurois parvus. Next base: position 14,039,378 of record NW_028318143.1, on the reverse strand, counting down.
TAAAATGATTTACCCAGTAATTATAATTCATGAGTGTCGTTTTACCTCCAATACTGCTGCTTTCAACACAGTAGCTGCTTTTAACAGAGTGCTGCTTTCAACACAACAGCTGCTTTCTACCAATAGCTGCTGTTTACACATCGGAAATATGTGTTTTCTGATGGTCTTAGGGGACCCCTGTGAAAGGGTCGTTCGACCCCCAAAGGGGTCGCGACCCACAGGTTGAGAACCACTGATCTAGAGGAAGATAAAGGAATGGAAGTGTGCCCAGGATCAAAGCAGAACTAAATGCTTATGTGAATGTTTATATATATATATATATATTTTTTTTTATTTATTTATTTATTTTCATATATACTGTATATGCTAGTGGAAGAGCCTGATGTGCTTAAGAAGGCCTCTCTTACACTTCTGGCTTGGAGCCCCTGATAAAGTAGACAGATGGTGCAGGAGCACAGAGTGGCAAGAGTGTCTATTGGTCTTTCTAGCAGCGGGACTGGTGGGAAGTCCAGACCAAGTAGCAGGAAGCCGATGGTGCACTGCAGCTGAACAGATGAGCTGGATAGCAACAGGTGAGAAGAGGGCAGGAGCTAACTGCCACTGGGAGAGCAGAAATGTGAGGCATGGCCAGTAGCAAGCAGATGATGAGCAGGCAATAGCAGGTGGTAGGTGGGAGTTTGCAGGAGGCAGCCCAGCAGTGGACAAGGCTGAATCAGAGTCAGGCAAGCCGGGCCAGAAATTGTCAGATGGGTTAGGTACAAGTGCAGAGGCAGCAGCGAAGGCAAGGAAGTTGTTTCTTTGCCTTATTTTTGTGACTTTGGCATCAACTTCAGAGGGTTTTGTAGATTCAATACATGTGATTTGCCATAGCCAAAGACGCAAAACATCAAAGTCACATAGAAGTCACACCAAGTTGCAAGCAAGTCATAATGCAAAGTCACACTGGACGTCGCACAACTTTAGGGTCGCAGCAATGTGAACATAGTCCTACATTTTTCCATTGCTTCTCAATTTGATGGTTGTCAGGCAAAACAGGAGGGGAGCTTAACTTCCGTACTTGAAACAGCAATAAAATAATTTTGGTTAAAGCCTTTGCCAGTTTTTTATTGCTGTAGCCCACTGGGGAGGTTCCCCTCAATTCCTGCCACAGGAATGTCAACCAGAACAGAAGGTACGTGAAAATATACTCCGTGGGGACCCAGACAGATGTAAAAAACCTAACAAGGGTCCGATTCTTCACCTCTCTATCCAAACATGACTTATAAAAAAAAGTTAGTTTTACAACAAAATAATCACCAAGCATAGATGCTATTCCTGGAGAATTTGGTAAATGAACATTTCGAGTTTCCATCAGATAGTTAAGAAATTCTGGAATAAAAGGGAACTGTCCTGTGAGGACTCTGTATATTAGAGAATTCCTATTAGACAGCTGACTTCTCACATGCGTTTATGCCCAGAGTCAGCATTGGCACCAGGCAGCCTATTTAGGGGGTACTCGGTGTCAGTGCTGATTGGCCTTCAGTATGTTCCTTGCTCCCTGACTTGTGTTCTCCATGTAATTCCCATTATCAACCCGGCTTCCTTCTGACCTGATTTGGATTCTGCTCTGTGCTTCTGTTCTGCCTGTTCCTGACCTCAGCTGCATCCCTGGCCTTGATCCGGCTCCTAATTTGGTACTTTATTGCCTTCTTGTTTCTGACCTTGGCTTGATTTGTGACTTTGCTTCTGCCTCTGAGTCCACTCCATACTATTGCCAAGTGCCTGCTTAGATGCTGATGCAGCTGTCTGCTTGTACAGTAGTTCTGCTACACACCTGCTAACATCATCCATGAGCTGTGTCATTTTGAACACTTAGACAAGTCAGAGCTCCCCTTTAACTTGAGTTGATTCTGCTGCTGACTCCTCGCCTGGCGCTCCTGCTCACACCTTCTGCTGGATCTTCCTGGTCATCATCTCCAGTTCGGGGTTCTGCCAACTACATTCTCCGGCACTCATGTTCCTCCTGTCTCTTTGCATCCTCTGTTTCACCTTCAGGGGTGCCTGGGCAAGGGATACAAGAAAGGCCGCCCTCGTCATCTCAAACATCTGCCAGTAAAATTCTTGCTCACAGAAGATTCAATTTACAGTAAAATTCGACGTAGGCCAAAGCAACAGGTTTGCTTTACTTCCCCCTTCCATAGCAGCACATACAGTAGCTGGCCACATACTAGTAGGTTTTTTAATAAAAAATTGGTATGGAAATTTGTAGGAAAATTCCCATTACATTTGATGACTTGCTGAACGCTGTTTGAAAAGTACTTTAACATGATTTCCTATGAGACAGGTTCACATCTCCGCGTTTTCACCCGAGGCGTTTTTTGGAAAGGATCAGCCTGGGTTCACAATGATGCGGTGCAGAGTTCTCACCGGTTTCTGTGCGAATTCCGCACCCTGTTCATGCGAACCGCTGCTGATGTGTATGTTAAGTTAACAACACCCCAAAATCGGTTTGCAAAACGTGACCTGATTGTAGTGCTGACAAAATAAAGGGTCCTGCACCTTTTTGGTACAGATTTGGTGCGATTTGAGCCATACACAATTGGGGGTAGCACAGTGGCTAAACGGTTAGCCCTTCTGTCTGGCAGTACTAGGGTCATTGGGTTGAATCCCAACCCCGGCACCACCTGCCAGGAGCTTGCATGTTCCTACCAGCATGTCTTTAGAGTGTGGGAAGAAACCAATGTGCCCATAGGAAACCCACACAGGCACAGGGATGTGCCTGTGTGGGTTTCTTCCTGGTAGTCCAGCCTCTTCTCACACCCCAAAGACATGCTGGTAGGTTAATTGTCCCTAGTATGTGTATGTATGAATGTGAGTTAGGGACCTTAGATTGTAAGCTCCTTGAGGGTTATGGACTGATGTGAATGTAAAATATATATGTAAAGCTCTGTGTAAATTGACAACACTTTATAAGAACCTGTAATAAATAAATTTCACTTCACAGAATTCACATGTGATTTGCACAGGAATGCAGTGAAGTTCCTGTGCAAATCACATGCAATATGCTGCATCACAGAAGTGTGAGCCCAGGCTCAGGGACTTTTTTAATTCTTTTTTTGTTGGTTCGATAGACTTCAATGGAAGCGCTGCAGAAAAGCATGTAGTGTGTTTTTGACGTGTTTTTGATGCGTTTTGAATTTTATTCTGCCCAGGTACAAGTAAGTTAAAAAAAGTCAAAATGCGTCAAAAATGCATGTGCAAAAACGCAATACGCACCCCACACCACACGCACCAAACTGGATAGGTGTGAACCCAGCTTTACTGTTACAAATTTGATCATTCAAGAAAAATTTTCCATCTTGCTCCTTTAATTTCCCTTGTAACTGTGGTCAAAAAATACCATTGAGTTGATCCCACTAACTTACTTTACTTGTCCTGTATACTGCATGTCCCGGGGTCTGGTAGCTATGTGTAGCAGGACTGTGATTGGCCTCAGCAGTGAGCAATCACAGTTCTTCCTACCCCTGGAAATGGGGTTCTGAGCACCCGATCTCCTCCCAAATGTTAGAGGGATCTTTGCTGTGGCTGTCAGTAACAATTGCAGCTCCAGCAAAGACACAGGAGTGTTCCTTACACTTGTACAATATGTGAAAGCACAGTGGGTCCCACAGTCCTTCGGGGCCCTGAGCACCGCACACATTTCACCCATAAAGGATACCCTGATGAACCCACTGGCTTCCACTTCACTTCCCAGGAGGCAGTATTTGAGTTTTCAGCAGAAGATCTTGTGCATTTTACAGACACTGTGGATCACTACCAGGTCTATGGAACCTGCGGCATGTCTGTGCATGCGTGAGACCCCCTGCCTGCATGTGTAATGTAGTCTGTGGAACCTGGCAGAGAGATGTGATGTGTCAATGCATGGGTGGGAGGTCTCTGACATGCTTTAAGTTCCAAACAAAGTGACTCCTTTATAACTTAAAAAAATGGAGCATACTAAAATGACTCCAATATTTTCTTCCAAATTCTATGATATAAAATGAAGTCACCTCTAGTTTATGAAAAGGTGATGTTCCTTATAATTTTTTTGTTTGTTATTTTTATTTTGCTTTTTTTTTTTTTTGCGTGCTTTTTATACTGCCTTGTTAAATAAACTTGCATGTGCTTGGTTTAAAAATTAGCAAGGAATCTTTTTTGCAGACTTAATTATGGAAACAAATTAAAGTCCTCAACTATAAATTTTTATTTGGTAGCTTCTTAGTCCATTCCTGTTGTAGATGCAGTATCAGAGAGCAGCCACTAGAAGGAGTAAAAACAAGCTTTTACTGAAGACAGGAAAGACTGACAATCCCTATGTCTAATGCACAGAACACCACATTGGGTTGTGTGTCTACTGATCAGAGACATTCGACAGGGAGCACAAATGTTTGCATACTTTTAATGGCATCTCTTGAATACTGTCTATTATCATTTTTTTTTTTTTTTTTATTGCGGATAGTACTTAATTGTTTCTGTCACAAGTGCATTAATAGTCCACTCATATTATAGCTCATCAAATTTCTGGGGCAGCGGATAACTATTCCCAATCACTAATATCTCATACAGTATAAGGTTTACCATATTTCATATCATTTAAAAAGTAATTTTATATATTTTTAAATTTGAAGCTTTCATTAAAACAATGCAAGGCGATTCTGCCATGAAGGTCCTTTGCTTCCTGTGATTGGGTGACAACGCTCTATTCTTTTAACCCAATTGTGTTCCTCGGTTGTGACCCTGTCATACTGGCTTTCAGTGGAGACTACAACTGCCTGCTTCAACATACATAACACAGACATGGTTCACTGGTGTCACCATCGTGAGAGTTGAAAAATGCCAGCTATGGAGTCAAGTCAAGAGACTGCAGGAGATCAGCAGCACTGACATGAGACAAGGGATGAAAAAATAAAATAAAACTAGTATTTTCTTTAAAGAGTGTCAGTTAATACACAATGCTTTACTGTAGTAAAGGAAATGTCATTCAGCTAGGGTTTAAATGCATTTAAAGGAGACGCACAACCAAATTTCTTTTGGCTGTACTTCTCCTGTGGATCATAGGAGTGCAGTTCATTCTGCACTCCTGTGACCCCTTTGCAGCTGGCAGCGGGCTGAAGCCCTCTACCAGGTGACGTCACTCAGCCAGTCCAGGCTGAGGAAAGATACCAGATTCAAAGTCAGGATCCATCCCCAGAGTCTGTACCGGCAACTGGCTCAGCCTCCCAGCAAGCCGCTGAGAGCCTAAGCCAGCCACTCCCTCCCCCTCCACAGCCCAGCACTCCAGCTCAGAGTTGCTGTGAGAACAGTTATGTGATTGCTGAGTTTTCCCACTTAGAGCCAGCGAGGGTGAGATGCAGCGGACCGATGATGCATCCACTTGGTAAGTATAAATGGGGAAAAAAAAGTCCACACTTCTCTTTTAGGGCCAGTGTATGCATTTTGTGGGATTTCCCCCTTCATCAGGACCTTCTACGCTTTTCATGCAATTTATCATAAATATTAAATTTATATACTACTAGTGAAAGGTAGACATAAACTCCCGATCCAGGGGGGCAGGCAAAAGGTTACCGCTGGCCCGTGGAGGGACCCAAACGGATGCCAGATGACAGCCTCTCCATATGGTTAGAGCGTGTGACCAAGTAATTGGAGTAAAGGGCATGACGCTCCACTGCAACACACTGGTTTGTTTTAAATATACTCATGACTGCGCTGCTTCTCCTTTCACTGTCCAGACACGTGGGGGGCAGGATGGACTGTGACGAAGTGGGTTGAATGATGCTGGCCATCAAACTGACAACATCTAGTGGCAGAACAAGTACAGTGGAGGAAATCTCTGGACTGAAGCTGAGTATTGCCAACACGTTTTGTAGTTGTAGTTTTCTTTTTTAATTGACTATTCTTCATTATCATCTTATTTCTGGCTAGAGTGCTGCTCTAAAGCAATACTATGCTGAGCTTATTCTAGAATCGTATACTGTGTTCTACTAAGATGCTCACTTCAAAGCTTTTCTCAGCACTTCTGACAAACAGGAGGTCCTGGGATAGACTCAGAACAATGTGGAAGGATTACATCTCCCATTTGGCCTGTCGTCCCGTGGAATTCCCCCAGAAGATCATGAGTCTACGGACAGGCAAGGGGAATTCCTTTCTGGTTTGCTTATCCTGCGTTACTGAAACTCCAAGTAATTCCGATTCTCAGCTTAGTTAGAACGTGGCACATGTAAAGCACGGCAGATCATCAGGATCCAGTAAGATTAATGCAGTATCATAGACATCATCTCACGACCAAAGCAGTATGGACAATACTGGGCAATAAGTCTAGTGTACAGTTTATATGACTTGGCTTGTAAGTCATGCATTGGCCTAATAACTCCATGTAAATCTGCTCCATGATGGTTTGAAATAGTGAATACAACTACTAGAATGAATAGCGAGTAACATCACTCCAAAACGTTCACTTCTCCTCCATCCTTTGGCACATCAAATGCCCACCCAGGAGAGCATCCTCCCTCAACAAGCCAGGTGTCAATGAAAGAAGAAGGGACCACAATTTGGTGATGTCACTTAAAACCAATTTATTAGGGTCACACAACCTGCACTGTTATATCCAGCCTTTCATACCATCCCACGCCCTTACAGGCTTAATCATAGAAAGAAATGACTATATGGCGCAAGTAGTGTATGTGAAACCCCCATATAGCAGAATGTTTCTTTTAACTTTCACTGTGCCCAGTAGTCCCACAGGTTGTACCCACTCCCTCCCCATTTATAGATCCCTCTGTTTAATAGTAGGCAGGCTTGATAAAGAGATAGGAATGACAAGAAACACATAGCTACACCCCAGAACATCCCCGGCATCTGACATCCTCCATTGGGTTGCTCTGGAATTTCCTCCCAACCAAGAAGTGCTCCAGGGTTCCTATGCCTACCCAGCCAGTGGCAGTGCTGCACATCCCTGGACAGGATGCCTCTGCTACAGGTTTCTCTGGATGTCCTGATTTCTAATGCTCCACATCCCCTCACAAACTTTCTTCATGTGAGCTGCCAATTGGTTTTTATCACACAATAAAATGTTTTAATCCTGCACTTACATGGCGTCCTCCTCTGTGTGTGTTTTTAAGGCCTAATCATAGAGTTTGTCTGCTCCTATGATTAAGCCAATGAGCAATGATTAAGCATGTAAAGGAGAAACGCGTCAGAGCTGAGTAGTAGGACAGTTGGGATGTAACAGTGTGGATTATGTAACCTAAACTACATCATTTTAAGTACAGTGACATCATCAGGGCATGGCCCTTTCTTCTTTCTTTGACAACTGAATACAGTTAGTTGACTTAGCAGTTGATTCTTGGCATGTATGACATGGCAACCTATTTAAGGTTCTAAAAAACACAGATTCATCAAACCTTTTAAGGGGCAATAATACCTGGAAATGTTGGCTGCTCAAGAAAACAATGTCCTTTTGCAACTGGAGAGCAATGACTATAAACACTATATAGCCAGAAGTTTGTGGAAATCTGACCATCACACATATGGACATCTATATAGAACTGTCATCCCCTTTTTTACAGCTGAAATAGTTTTCAGTTTTCTTGAAAGGCTTTTTATAAAACTTTGGAGTAAGTCTAAGAGAATTTGTGCTAAAAAAAAAGCATTTTTGAAGTCAGGTTCTGATGTTAAACAAGAACACCTGTCTCACAAATGGCGTACCAATTTATCCATTTTAATTTTATTTATACTTTATTTTAGCTTTTTAAACAAAAATAGACATATAAGTCATATATTTTTGGCTCTGGTGTAACAGGTGCAGATAATACACTCGAAAGTTCCCAAAGTAGTACCAACAGCATATGACAAAAGGACAAAGAATCAGGTGGGGACACAGACACACAAAAAATGAGCAAACATCATTAAGGGGTCTACTGTTAAAATTAGCTGGATGAATGTCACAGGCATTTTCCCTGCTCTAACTAATGTTCCCCGAATTTTGACTAATATGATTGTTTCCTACAATCATCAGCTTCATCTAGTGGCCGCAAAGTAGTGTTTTCTAGAAATTCCTCCATTAGGAAAATATCTCATGGTTACAGTTCCCTTGATTACACGCGAGCAGGGGTGGACTGACCATTTGGAAACTCGGGCACTGCCCAAGGGCCCAGGGTCAGTAGGGGGCCCCATGAGATGCCCCTGATTCCTTTTTCATAGGCTTTTTTGAGTTTGGGCAAGGACGCAGGGGCCCCATGATCCCTATTACCCGGGGGGCCCCATGAGTTGTCAGTCCACCCCTGCACCCAAGTGACAGTGTATAAATAATACAGTTATAGCTAGCAGATATTATAGCCGCTAGCAGTCAACACTGTTTGTTTTCCTGGTGGGGGGGGGGGAGCCACACAATGGCTCCATGGGAGGGATTTTCTATTGAAAATCGCTCCATCTATGGGTATCTAGGTCATTGGAGACCTCCGCGTGGGAGCATGCCATACATTAGGCATTAGACATAAAATTACACATAAGAACACCTTAACCCATGAATAATTCATGTTATTTACCTAACAAAAACTCCCCTAATTAAACATCCAAAAGCCCTGAGACTGCTGCTGGGTGCCGTCATCTTGGATATGATTGGGGTATCCTCCTGCGCTTTATATAGATGGAGTCCCTATATTAAAAGCTGCTGTCACTTGACTTAAACCAATAAGTGATCAAATAATGTATCTATAAATTAGTGAAGCGCTATAAATTATATATATATACCATAGTGCCATTAATAACTCATAGTGCTCTGTGATAACAAGCTAATAAATTCCCAAAAATATATATAATAGGTGACAAACAAATAAGTGATATAGTATATCTTGTGTATCCAAAATAATTCATAAATCCAGCTATTAAGCTGATAACTGTGAATCACACAAATAAATCATCCGTGTAAATATAAAAAAACAAACAAGTCCATGCAGGTGTAACTTATGAAAAAAAGAGGGTGATCTTCACTTCTAGTGCACAAAATCCTCAAATGGCAACAGTGCCTGCTCACCTCCCCACACTGACCCACACAGGGCCAAAGGGCTATTAATCTCCTCTATGACCGATCCTTATTGCACATTGCTCATCCAGGGATCGCAGGATTTCCACTCCACCTCACTCAATAGTTATATAGGACACAAAAAAGAACCTCCCATAGTGCAATATTGTTTAATAAAACGAGTTTAAAACATAATAGTTACACTCACATTTTTCTCCTTGTCAAAACCAGCATTTCACCTCATCCCATAGGTGTATAACATGAAACAAGGGAAACCAATATGGCCACTGCGTCCGGACATGCGTCCCCACGTGACCGGAAATGACGTGGCCCAAAACCGGATATGGCGTACCGACGCATTGCGTCACATGCGTCGTGACTTCATCAGGGTTAACTTTATTTGTTTGTCACCTATTATATATATTTTATGGAATTTATTAGCTTGTTATCACAGAGCACTATGAGTTATTAATGGCACTATGGTATATATATATAATTTATAGCGCTTCACTAATTTATAGATACGTCATCTTGGATATGATGTTAGCAGCCTCAGCAGACTCAAAAGACACTCTAGTCTTCTCCTTTACTCCTTCCCTGGATGCTGCATAAAATGTGAGGAGCTGGGCCAGCACAGAAAGTAATTAGACACTCCCAGAAGAGGAGAGAAATATGATGTGCAAGTAGGGAGGGTGCAGGGAATTAACTTTCCTGGAGTAGTCAAATTTCAAAGGCACATTGTATGTGAATAAAAATAATTTATGGAAAAGAAAAACATTGCAAATAAGCATGTAAAGTACTTATTTTTCTGTTATTTTACCTGCAGCTTTTGAAGTCAGTGACAGGGTCTCTTTAATCACTTGACCTCCAGAAGGTTTTACCCCTTTCATGGCTAGAGCATTTTTTTTTTGCTTTTCAGCACTGTGCTATTTGGCTGACACTGTACTCAAATAAAATTTATATAATTTTTTTCACACAAATAGTGCTGTATTTTGGTGATATTTGATCCCCACTGTTTTTTTTATTTTTTATTATATAAATTAATAAAGACCAAATAAAAATATTTTCTAATTTCTGTTATACCACGTATTCAATAAAAAAATGAAACAATAAAAATTCTTATAAATGTAGGCCAAAATGTATTCTGCTACATGGCTTGAGTCAAATAAAATCCCAATAGGTGTATATTAATTGGTTTGTGCAAAAACTATAGTATCTAAAAACTATGGTATATACACTGGAATTTACTTAGCTATAGATGCTGTACTTGGTGATCAGCGACTTATAGTGGGACTGTGATAGTGGTGCGGGCAATCTGGCACTAGCTAACAATGGCTGGGAGGTACACTAACTGACAAACTGACACTGACATCAATAGGACACTAATACAATGATCAGTGATAATACTGTTCACTGTCACTGTACTAATGATACTGACTGGGAAGGGGTAAAAGGTGTTTTACCTTTCATGCCTTCTATGCATGAAGGTAAAAAACCTTCTGTATGCAGCACCCCTCCCCCCCAGCCACCTAATACCCACCTAAGCCCTCTCTTGATCCAGCGATGGGCACAGGAGTCTCGGCAATCCTAGGACTCCCTTTACTGATTGGTTGAGACAAACGTGGAAGCCATTAGATCCCACTGCTGCCAATCACAGCCACTGAGCCAATGAGAAGAGAGAGGGGGTGGGGCCGAGTCGTGGCTTCATGTGTGAATGAACACATGGAGCAGCGGGTGTCCCCATAGCAAGCTGCTTGCTGTCGGGGCACCCGACAGGTGGGAGGGGCCAGGAAAGCCTGCGGGGGACCTGAGAAGAGGATGATCTTCACTTCTCTGTGCAAAATCACTGCACACAGCAGGTAAGTATAGACATGTTTGTTATTTTTTCTTAAAAAAAGATAAGCCTTTAGAATCACTTTAACAATCAAGGGGTCAATTGTGTGCTTAACAATGTCTAATGTGTGTTATAAAGATGCATTTTTTGTATCATTAGGCAGATCTGTTATGTGTCAATGTACTCTTCCTACATTTTTGACAAGCAATTCATTTTTGAATTTGGAATTTGGAGTGGATAGGGTTAAAATATAAGTAAAGGCAAATCTTTTTAATTTAGGTTTATATAGAGTGGAGAAGGATTGGAACACCTGTCAGTCTATGCCGCTATTAGGGAAATTCACTATTTGTCTTGGTGATTGCTATCACCCAGAATGAAAGTGAAAAAATTTACATTTTAAGTTGTCATCAGAACATGAATAATAGGGAAATCTTCCAGTGGGGACACTGGTCACTAGTTGTGGTCACTTTGCAGGGGGGGGGGGGGGTTCTCACTTCCTATGGCTGTAAGACAGAAAGTAAATAGAAATCTTCTCAATGGGACTCAAAAAAAAAAATCTTCCCAATGGGACTCAAAAAAAGTTTTGGCCTTAGTTTTACTGTAACAGCCATTGACCAAGGCATGTTAACCCTTTCCAGCCCACCCTGACATCCCTTTAAATAGTTCAGAACATCCGTGGAGCAAGTAGGATCGGCGATCATGTGGGTACTGTCACAGCTACCTATCTTTACCCCAGACTGAGGTGTCTTGGACAGCTCTGTCTTTGTGCAGTAAGAGCACTCTCAGCACATAAACTTTGGCTACCCAGTGAGGCATATGTGCAGGGTGTGGGAGTTAAAGCCAACCCTTTTACTGCCCCACTAATGTGTTGGGTGGTTGTAAAGGAGTTAATACCAGTTGTCTGCGCATCAGAATGCATATAACTTGTTTTGACGCATTGCCATGAACTTCTATGGGGCATTCTAATATACTAAAGCACAGTTAAAAAAAGACGTCTTATTTTTCTAAACACTCTACACTGCAGCATAAAGATAGGAAAGGACATTATCTTTATTATTAGATAGCTGGACACATTGCAACTCCTGCGTTTAAAGGCAACAGTGTAACTGGACCCCTTATCCTGAACTCTGGGAAACTTGAAAATTCCTCCTTGCAGTGGAACTGTGCCTGTACTGCAAGGGTTAACTGTTCATTTAGGTCCAGAGGACATGGAAAAGTAAATTTACTTACCTAATCCAAAATGCCTTCTCCCCCATGCTCCAGCGATCTAAGGTCTTGATATCATCAAGAATGATGAAGGGACTATAGCCCTCGATTGGACGTGAGGATGTCGAGGAACACTTCAACACCGGAGCATGGGGGAGCGCCACTTGCAAGGATAAATAAAAGTGAGTTTTGATACCTCTAGACCAGGGGCCTCCAAACTTTCTAAGCAAAGAGCCAGTTTACTGCCCTTCAGACTTTAGGGGGGTCGAATTGTGGATTGTGGCCAGTGGGGGTAGAAAATGGCCTGGCATCAAAGGGAGTAAACAATGCCTCAGGTTTGTTGGTTAGTGGGAATTAAAAAATTGCATAGCACTTGTGGTCTGTAGGAGGAGTAATAGTGCCCCATCATTGGTATCAGTGGAAGGAGCAGTGTCCCATCATTGGTGTCATTGGGAGGAATAGTCCCCCTTCATTGATATCAGCAGGAAGAATAGTGCCCCATCATTGGTACCAGTGAGAGGAATAGTGTCCCATCATTGGTATTAATGAAGGCATAGTGTCCCATCATGGGTATCAGTAGGAAGAATAGAGCTCCATCAACAGAATCAATGCAAGGAATAGTGCCCCATCATTGGTATCAGTGGGAGGAATAGTGCTCCATCATTGGTATTGGTATTAGTAGGAAGAATAGTGTCCAATCATTGGTGTCACTGGGAGGAATAGCCCCCCTTCATTGATATCAGCAGGAAGAATAGTGCCCCATCATTGGTATCAGTGGGAAGAATATTGCCCCATCATTGCTATCAGTGGAAAGGATAGTGCCCATCATTGCTATCAGTGGGAGGAATAGTGCCCCATCCTTGATATCAGTGGGAGGAATAGTGCCCCATCCGTGGTATCAGTGGGAAGAATAGTGCCCCATCATTGCTATTAGTAGGAAGAATAGTGCCCCATCATTGGTATCAGTGGAAGGAATAGTGCCCCATCATTGGTATCAGTGGGAGGAATAGTGCTCCATCATTGGTATCAGTGGGAGGAATAGTGCCCCATCATTGGTATCAGTGGGAGGAATAGTGCCCCATCATTGCTATTAGTGGGAGCAATAATGCTCCATCATTGGTATTAGTAGAAAGAATAGTGCCCCATCATTGGTATCAGTGGAAAGAATAGTGCCCATCATTGCTATCAGTGGAAGGAATAGTGCCCCATCATTGATATCAGTGTTAGGAATAGTACCCCATCATTGGTATCAGTGAGAAGAATAGTGCTCCATCATTGGTATCAGTGTTAGGAATAGTACCCCATCATTGGTATCAGTGGGAAGAATAGTGCCCCATCATTGCTATCAGTGGAAGGAATAGTGCCCATCATTGCTATCAGTGGAAGGAATAGTGCCCATCATTGCTATCAGTGGGAGGAATAGTGCCTCATCATTGGTATAAGCGAGAGGAATAGTGTCCCATTATTGGTGTCAGTGAGAGGAATAGTGTCTCATTATTGCTATCAGTGTTAGGAATAGTACCCCATCATTGGTATCAGTGGGAAGAACAGTGCCCCATCATTGCTATCAGTGGAAGGAATAGTGCCCATCATTGCTATCAGTGGGAGGAATAGTGCCTCATCATTGTTATTAGTGAGAGGAATAGTGTCCCATCATTGGTATTAGTGGGAGGAATAGTACCCCATCATTGGTATTAGTGAGAGGAATAGTGTCCCATTATTGGTGTCAGTGAGAGGAATAGTGTCTCATTATTGGTATCAGTGGGAGGAATAGTGCCTCATCATTGGTATTAGTGAGAGGAATAGTGTCCCATTATTGGTGTCAGTAAGAGGAATAGTGTCATCATTGGTATCAGTGGTAGGAGTAGTGCCCCATCATTGGTATCAGTTAGAGGAATACTGCCCCATTGTTGGTGTCAGTGGGAGAAATTATGCCCCATCATTGGAATCAGTGGGAGGAATAATGTCCCAATGTTGGTGTCAGTGGGAGAAATAATGCCCTATCATTGATATTATTGGGGTAATAGTGCCCCATCATTGGTATCATTGGGAGGAATGGTGACCCATCATTGATGTCAGTGGAAAGATTAATACTGTTGTTAGTATCAGTCGAAGGAATGGTGCCTCAAGGGCCAGATAAAGACTAGCAAAGGGCTACAGTTTGGAGACTGCTGCCCTAAACTAAACAAGCATTTAAGGACGAATTTTAAAACTTCCTGGAGTTTGGCTTTAATGTTATTTTAATGAATATATAACAGCATTACATGGTGATTTATATATTTGTTTGGAGGTTGGCTTCAATGATATATTTTTCAATATTGCATTAAAAGTGTGAGTCCCTCTATTGAGCATTCCGGTGACCTATCTATCTGTGAATGTAGTATAAGCCCATTCAGTCGATGTGTGTGCTTCTGTGTCTGCTAAGACAGATAGAGGGTCTATGTATATCCCACTGTATGTCCTACTGTAAAATAAAGCCAGCAGGAGAAGCCTGTGGTCGTTAAGTCTGCGGAAAATTTAGAGATGTCTTTTTTGAATCTCCCGTCATGTAACCAAATGCTATTTATACCCAGACCTCTGTTCACCTCAAACCACTCTCCCCAGTGTTTTCCAGGTCGCCCAATGAGAGGAAGAGTGGTACAAAGCCGTGCACTGCACTTTAATGACATGCAGGGTGCCCAGGGGAGCCTGATATGGCTGTCCCTGATTTGTGGGGGTTCCAGCCAAAAAGAACTGGTGTTTCCTAGAGATCCAATGGGAAGTGCAGTCTTTCGAATGTAGAGTGTGTGAGGTTATGTGAGGGATCAGCATTCAGGCTGCGTTATTTGGGGTAAACACACCAAAGCTGTCTCATTAGGGAACCCGATTCAATCCATTCACATTACACTTTGCTGAAAAAAAGGCATCTTAACCCCTGCAGCGCCAAGGGCAGCAGCAATGCCTTGTACTTAGCCTGGCACCAGAAAGGTTAACAAGGAAACCTTTGAACAGTGTGCAGTGATTTCCTCCATTTCAGACTAGATTCTCTCTGCCTTTCTTCTCTTCTGCCCTAAAAATAAAATAATACATTTCTGTTCTACGCTATGGGATCTGCCGGAGAGAGGGAGTCGTGGGATCTGGAGAGGCTTTCGAAAGTAACAAGAGTTGGCGATGGCCGTTTCCTGTGGGTGAAGTTTTCTGATCTGAGTTCAAATTCATTTTTAGCTGCCTGTGTTTAAAATTCTGTTTGTTGAGCCGAACGCTGTAGAATTTACACATTTGTTCCTGGGCAAACATTTTTCTTGACGTTGATAAATGGGATTGCCGTAACTCACTATATTATATGTCTAAAGGAACCCACCAGGAAAACAGTATAGAAGATGCAGATGCCAATTTGTTGTTAACTCTTTTGTGGCAAGAGGTAATTGGAGCTTAGATGCCCAGACCAAATTTAGTAGTGTCATGTAAAGCCCAAATACAGGAGGCATATTTTTTGTACTTACTTTGGGCCAGCTTTGCCTGATGCAAGTGTCCATATCTGGAAGGCAACTGGGGATGTTGTAAATCAAGGGTGTGCAACCTGTGGCCCAAGAAGGCCATGAATGTGACCAAATACAACTTAGCAAACACGTGTCTGAAGAAAAATTTGACAGTGTCTCTTTACCGGAAGGTTTATAAATTTTATCTTCCCAAAGAAAACTCTCCCACTCTTCACAATCACATCATATTCATGTCATCATTTTTCACCAGCACCTATATTTGTGAGCAACTATTTTCAAGGATGAAGCACATGAAGGGAAAAATTAGAACTAAAATATTTGATGAGCACCTTGGGAATTCATTGAGAATTGCAACAATATCCATGGAACCAGATACTGATGAGGTAGATTATCAAAAACTGAGTCAAATATTGCACTAGTTTTATGCTGCCCTCTTTTACAATAAAACAATATTACAAAAAAAAGTTTTGTTACTCAGATAGGTACATTATTTATGTGAGTGATCATTATCTTGTGATCTGCCCAACTTTTTCTGCTCATCAACTATCCTTATTGTTTCACAAGAAACCTTACCGTTCCCATGGAAGCCCCCACCCACGGAAAAGTCCCAACTACAACTACTGTACTGTTTCAGAATTCTGGCAGTAATGATATACTTCTGCAAAGTAACCCCAAGGGGTTGCTCACTCGGTACTACCGCCATTCAGAGAATGGCTGGTATTTGTTTAAATGCAAGGTGTTCTCTGATTGCACAAAGTGAAGGGTTGTTGATGTCACGATCTTTACCTCGCCCAAAAAATGCTATGTATTGATTGAAAAAAATAGAAGGCTTTCTCTGATTGGCTCTTCTGCATAGTAGCCACAAGCGATCAGTAGCTCAGCGCTGGACCTAGAACACTGCTGCTATCACTGTAGTAGAGGCGGATACTACAGTGATTTTCAGCTTTCATCGGGATTGTTCAGATATTTGATATGCATACTTAGCCAGTTGCCCGCTGCCCTATAGCAGAAATACTGCTACAGGGCGGTAGGGCTGTGCAAACTCACTTATATATATACATGATTTGCATTTCCAGTTAGGTGGCTACAGATGTCAATCACCGGGTTCCAGCCAGAGATTCTCCGCCGGCACCTGGCGATCGCTGAGCAACACTGACAGGGGAGAGACCTGTGAGTAAACAACACAGGTCTCTCTCCTGCCAGCAAGAACACGCTGCTGTGTATTTCTCTGCACAGCAGAGAAATATACAGCAGCATGTTTCCCAAGTAAAACAGCACACAGTTAACCCTTTGATTGCCCCAGATGTTAACCCCTTCCTGCCCAGTGCCATTAGTACAGTGTCAGTGCTTTTTATTAGCACTGATCACTGTATTAGTGTCATTGGGATGTCAGTGGCAGTTAGTCAGTTCCCCCCGAGTGTCAGAATGCCCACCGTAGTCCCACTATAAAGCACTGATCGCCGCCATTACTAGTATAAAACAAAATTTCAGTATATACACCACCATTTGTAGATGCTATAACTTTCACGTAAACCAATTAATTTACACTTATTGGAGGTTTTGTTAGCAAAGACATGTTGCAGAAAACATTTTGGCCTAAATTTATGATGAAATTTGATTTTTTAAATTTTTTTACTGGATATGTTTTATAGCAAAAAGTCAAAAATATTGGGTTTTTTTCAAAATTGTTGGTCTTTTTTTATTTATAGCGCAAAAAATTAAAACTGCACAGGTGATCAAATACCACCAAAAGAAAGCTCTATTTGTGAAAAAAAAGGACATACATTTCATTTGGGTGCATTATTGCATGACCGTGCAATTGTCAGTTAAAGTAATTCAGAGCCGTATCGCAAAAAATGGCCGGTTCAGGAAAGGGGGTAAATCCTCTGGAGGGCAAGTGGTTAAAATGGTCCAAGTTGTAACAATACAATTCATACCTAAACTTCAGCTTTTAACGTGCGTATGTGGCATTTCAAGCCCGGTCTGTGTGACAGTGGGCAGGAATGACACAGACCTGGCTGCCATTGAAATGCCACATACACAGCCAATGCTGCAATTGTTCTGCATCTCCTTGGCTGCCAATGAGGAGAGAAGGAGAGAGAGTGGACACAGGAGACTTGCAAGGCAGTGCTACAGCCACTGTGAGCTGGAGGAGAGACCGTCTACCACCCCAAATTGCAGAGGACACTGTTATTGGCTTCTGTGCAGCCTGGGAGGAAAGGGGACATCTGGGAACCTCTTGGGGCTATGGGAAATGCAGTCCCCAGGAGACATGTTCCTATTGAACCAAGGATGGGACAGGACTGCAAGTCCCAGGAGACCAGGGAACTGCAGCAGAAAAGGAAAAGGAAGGAGGCCCTGGGCTTGGGGAAGTTTCATGGGGAACTGAAAAGTGATCACTAGAGAGAGACTCCACTGCAACATCTACCCAGAGGTCACAGCTGTGACAGATCACCATCACCAGTTCCGTGGGAGATCATCATCAATGAGTCCTAAGTCACAGCTGATGTCCCCATTTTCAGACAGAGAGCAGAAGAAGGTGTAATCACCTCTGGTGGTGAGAGGCTACAGGCCACTACTTCCTGCCCACTTCTTAAAGGAACAGTTTCACCTATTTTTAGGATACAGTTTGGGTTCCATGTCCGGTGTTGTGGGTTCCACTTAAATCCGTGGGCAGCGCAGTGGTTAAGTGTTTAGCACTTCTGCCTAGCAGCACTAGGGTCATCCGTTTGAATCCCAACCATGGCACTGCCTGAACAGAGTTTGCATGTTCTCTCTGTGCCTGCTTGGGTTTTCTTCCTCCCACACTCCAAAGACATGATGGTAGGTCAATTGGATCCTGTCTAAATTGGCCCTAGTGTATATATGTATGAATGTGATTTTAGAGACCTTAGATTGTACATTTCTTGAGGGCAGGGACTGATGTGAATGTACAATATATCTGTAAAGCTCTGTGTAAATTGACTGCGCTATATACATTCACCGACAACTTTATTAGGTACACCTGTTCAATTGTTTGGTAACACAAATTGTTAATCAGCCAATCACATGACAGCAACTCAATGCATTGAGGCATGTAGATGTGGTGAAGACGACTTGCTGAAGTTCAAACCGAGCATCAGAATGGGGAAGAAAGGGGATTTAAGTGACTTTGAACGTGGCATGGTTGTTGGTGCCAGATGGGCTGGTATGAGTAGTACAAAAATTGCTGATCTACTGAGATTTTCACACACAAACATCTCTAGGGTTTACAAAGAATGGTTCAAAAAAGAGCAAATATCCAGTGAGCAGCAGTTGTGTGGGCCAAAACACCTTGTTGATATCAGAGGTCAGAGTAGAATGGGCAGACTGGTTGTTGCAACATTATTATTATTATTATTATTACTACGAGTTTATATAGCGCCAAAGGGTTTGCTCAGCGCTGTACAATAGGGGGGGACAATACATGGCACATTCAGATGGTAGGGTCAGAGTTTGGCATAAACAACATGAAAGCATGGATCCATCCTGCCTTTTATCAACGGTTCAGGCTCGTGGTGGTGGTGGTGGAATGGTGCGGGGAATATTTTCTTTGCACTAGCAAGGTGTACCTAATAAAGTGGCCAGTGAGTGTAAGTACCTGTAATAAATAAAATCCAACACCCAAACCCATTGCCAGGTCCCAATGATTACCAATACATTGGTCAGTGGGAGAGATTTGGTAAGAATAATGGACTTTCAGTTTGCAATACCACTCCTTCGTTAGGACCTCCCTGGTTTTAGGGTTCAGGGGCAGAGACATTTGGTCGTCCAGTTATTTATGCTTTTGCAAAAATTAAATAATTGTTATTTCTTACTGTTATTGCTGTTCTGAATTTTTTTGCTCACTGGGAATATTTTCCCAAATAAATCCTCCTCATCATACTTTGATGTGTCAGAGGGTGTGGCATTGCCATCGTTGTCATCCAGAGTCAGGGGACCCAAACATCACCTCCTTTGGAGGTAAGTACCACAGATGTATTAATAAACATATTGTTGCATTAACTTGTGCCTTTTATATCTGCCTAGATTTCAGCTCTCGTTGTCAGGTCCGTATGTCGTACAGACTGACAGTGGGAGCTTTCGTATATATACCCAATGGCTGCTCTGTGTAAATCTGACAAGCAGAATCTTGCCTGTCAGGTGGTAACATTCAGGCTCAGGGGCGGACTGACAACTCATGGGGCCCCCGGGCAATAGGGGATCATGGGGCCCCTGTGTCCTTGCCCAAACTTAAAAAAGCCTATGAAAAAAGGTACCAGGGGCATCTCATGGGGCCCCCTACTGACCCCGGGCCCTCGGGCAGTGCCCGAGTTTCCAAATGGTCATTCCGCCCCTGTTCAGGCTGCTGCACTGCCGCCCAATTGCTTTCACATACCCCCTGTATTGGCTCCCTCAGTCCACCCCTGCCATGTATCCTAGGCTCCGCTTGGCCATCCTCAGGCCCAGGACCGACATAGCGGGCAGAGAGGAGGGAGGAGAGCGGACACACACCGCTTTCCTCCCATCATTGTTACAGTCAGTATCCACAGCCAGTATTGCCGGGAAAGAATGTGTTGCAATTCCATCTGCATTGCATTACATTCACTGGAGCACAGAGGAGGGTCTTTTAGACCCTAAATATCTCTTTAAAGAGAACCTGCCACCAAGAAATCATCACCTAGGGGACTTTTTGCAGTATGTGATGAAAAAAAAAAACAAGCAAAAAGAATGTTTTCCTTAAATTGTAAAAAATGAATGTTACACCCAAGCACATACCGTGAATGGTTTGCTGTACAGCAGTAAAGGAACAAGCAGGAACTGTAACCTTACAAACTATCTCCTGGACAAGAAATGTGCAATCACAGACATAAAGGGCACACAAATAAGACCGATCACATGATCATGTTTTTTTCTGGTCTTATTTCTTTCAGCGGAGAAACTGCGGGACCACTCACAAAGCACAGTGCGACTAGCGCATGCGCAGTGGGAAGCCGACTGTAAATATGCGAGAAGTCAACAGGCGGCTGCCCACAGTTAATGTGATACTAAACGCACACTGTTTCATTTACATTATCCCTTCTCCGTATGTGTATGATGGCACTGTCATAATTTTATTGAAAAATAAAACAAAATTGAAGTACCTTTTCCTAATCTATGTACAGCTCTTCCCAGTCTTTCTCTTCTCTGCTGATGTTTAAAATTAAAATAAAAACAGCCTTTGGGACACAGAGTAAAAATATATATTTAATATCAATAAATTGTTTTAAATTGTGATACAAATATATATTTAACATCAAATCTTTATTATTTTTTGTCAATAACATGGTGTGGGCGGATTTCTACCAGTCACGGGTTGTGTCACGCCCTTCCAGCGTGTGTATTAAAATAACAGGAAGGTGAAGCCTCCATCATTCAAGATGTAATATCCCATCCTCATTGTGTTTAGCTGGTTAGTGGGCGTGGAGGAGGAGGGAGGGAGTGGGCTGTCATTTACCACTGTGTATACACCCAAATGTGTGACTCGATAGTCACATGGGCTGCTCAGATGTGATAGGGAGGAAATACTCAGCATGGAAACTCACTGAAAACTGAGCATGTGCAGTAGCTGCCAACACTGCTTTTAAGTTTTGACAGAGTTCCATTTTTTATTCATAGCAGACCCTAATTCTACATTAGGGTGTGGTATGGGTAATAAAGGGGAACCCCACACTTTACGTTTGCAGTGTTGTTTCCTTTTATGAACATATCAGACCTTATTCCTGGATGAGGATCTGGTATGATATTAAAGGGGAACCCTACAGGGTTTTTAATTTTTGCAACTGGGTTTCCTTTATTAATCAGAGCACACTGTAATTGGATGAGGGTCTGGTATGGATAATAAAGGGGAACCCCACACTTTACTTTTGCAGTGTTGTTTCCTTTTATGAACATATCAGACATTATTCCTGGATGGGGGTCTGGTATGGATAATAAAGGGGAACCCCACACTTTAGTTTTGCTGAGTAGTTTCCCTTCATGATCATTTCAGACACTAATCCTGGGTGATGGTCTGGTATGATATTAAAGGGGAACCCTACAGGGTTTTTAGTTTTTGCAACTGGGTTCCCTTTATTAATCACTGTAATTGGATGAGGGTCTGGTATGGATAATAAAGGGGAACCCCACACTTTAGTTTTGCTGAGTAGTTTCTCTTCATGATCATTTCAGACACTAATCCTGGGTGATGGTCTGGTATGATATTAAAGGGGAACCCTACAGGGTTTTTAATTTTTGCAACCGAGTTCCCTTGATTAATCAGAGCACACTGTAATTCTGATGATGGTCTGGTATGGATAATAAAGGGGAACCCTATACTTTAGTTTTGCAGTATAGTTTCCCCTTATGAGCATATCAGACATTTTTCCTGGATGGGGGTCTGGTATGGATAATAAAGGAGAACCCCACACTTTAGTTTTGAGGCTTAGTTTCCCCCTATGATCATATCAGACATTATTCCTGGATGAGGGTCTGGTATGGATAATAAAGGGGAACCCCACACTTTAGTTTTGCAGTGTAGTTTTCCTTTATGATCATATCAGACACGGATCCTGAGTGAGGGTCTGGTATGATATTAAAGGGGAACCCTACAGGGTTTATAATTTTTGCAAAGGAGTTCCCTTTAATAATCAGAGCACACTTTAATCCTAGATGAGAGTCTGATTTGGATATTAAAGGGGATCCCCACACTCTAGCTTTGCAGTGGAGTTACTCTTTATAATCATAGCAGACATTAATCCTGGATGGGGGGTCTGGTATGAATATTAAGGGGGAACCCCTCACTTTTTTTCACAGTAGATATTAGCCTGCATTCACACCTAGGGATTTGGAATTGTGGACAGAATCGGGGTGATGCTGCCTGTGTTTCCAAATTGCACAGTGAAATGTGCAGCACGTGTTTGGGTGCCATTCATTCTTATTGACACAGCAAACATGATGCGATTTAGCTGCGATTGTCACGCAACAAAAACATGCCGCAAATATAAAAAAAAAAGTGCACGAAAAAAACTGCACAAAGCTCGTCGCTCAAAATGGTGCCGGAGTTTCTTTGCTATGACACAAGCGCATAGGACAGCCCATTCAAGTGAATAGACTGCCCTATGTGCGACGCGTGGAAACGTGGGAATCGCACTAGAAATAATTGTGAGCGGAAACATATGTGAACAGATCCTCCATGCAAGGGATCACTACCATACTATAATTATTGCAGACTTAGGGCTTTTTTACACTAGTGTTTGTGGGGGTGGGGGGCTCAGTAAAACCTTGTGGTTGAGCTGTTGAGTTGTGTTTTTACTGACCCCCAACCACTACCCCTTTTGCTCAAGGGGAAAGGGGCTGTGTTCTGCACATGGCGCTGCTGCAATACACTGCATCATGCCTGTCATGGGAACTATACTTCCCGTTGTGGTCGGCGTGCATTACTACCCAGCAAATTCTAGAGAATGGAGACATGCTGCAACCGCACAGTGTACATGTTTGCAGTGCAGTGGTCTGGCATTTAGGTGGTTAAAGTATATATATACCCTTATGGATAAATATATAGAAAGTGCAGCGCTAAAATAAGTGAATGATATTATAGTGAAAATAAAGTGCAAAGTCAATCTGACATATAGCAAAAAAAAAAAAAAAAGTTCAGCGGAACAGTCAAGTGCAGCATATAAAAATCATATATAAAAAATGTTCAATAAATCATTCAATAAATGTAAAACAGTAAAGTGCAGCATAAATGTACCCGTGAAGATGTGCATGCGCACGAAACGCGTCGGATGGAGCCACACTTGCTGACGTCACGCAGCCGTTGCTGAAGGTTGGAACGGTGGCCATCTTGGTACTCCATTTTACCTTCATTCTTACTTGTTTCCGCCTGGATTGTCTTTTATTCATTATTTAATAAATACTACACTATATACTACTTTTGGCTCCTGTGGTGAGCTATTCCTCATAGGAGAGGGTCCACCTGCGTTTTTTGCCCTTGGCTGAGCATCCTTTGCAGAGGCTTCATTTCTGTTACTTGTTCCCAGATGAGATGTGCTTACATGCTGTTTACCAGTAGATGTCTGGTGAGTGTACATCTGACAGAGGTGGTGGATTCCCTATTGGATCACTTCACAATATTTCACCGTGATTCCCGTACTTATATCCTTACGGACAATTTATAGCTCTTACTCTACTGATATTTTATGGACTTTATATATTCTCACTTTTATGCTGCACTTTACTGTTTTACATTTATTGAATGATTTATTGAACATTTTTTATATTTGATTTTTATATGCTGCACTTGACTGATCCGCTGAAATTGTTTTATTTTTGCTATATGTCAGGTTGACTTTGCACTTTATTTTCACTATAATATCATTCACTTATTTTAGTGCTGCACTTTCTATATATTTATCCATAAGGAGTTGTTACCTATACCTTGCTGCTAGCTGCTTTATAGTTCCAGCACTCGCCTACACTTGATATTTATATATTTATACCCTCACCTTGTAAAACAACCCATTCAGTTTAAAATAGAAATGAAAGGCAACACATATTTAAAAAAAATTGTAAACACTTTTTTCCCTTTATTACAAGTGATCACATTCCCTCTGTTCTCAGCTACATAAGAGCTGGGGGAGGAGAAACAGAATTACACTGAGCTTCCCAGTGAAAAGTTTTGCAAGGGGGTGTGTCTGGACAAGTCTGATCATTGGAGGAGAACAGGCTAAGTTCCCAGCACAGATAGAGAACTGCCCATGCTGTGTTCTCATGCCTAGTGTGGTCAGCTTTTATTAGGAAAGCAGAGGGACTGGCAACGCAAAGAGAACAGGAGACTTTTTCATATAAGTACACAGAACAGCAGGCAGCTATCAGGAATATGAAATGATGGGTTAGGTATGTTCTTGAAAACAGGCAGTGAAGAGATGATACAACACTTCCTCACCACCTGTCAAATGCTCTCTGAAGAGCGATCCAACACAGATTGCTCTTCAGACAGCAAAGCAAGTGTAAATGAGCCATAAAAAAACATTCCTCATATGTCATACTCCTGTCTTGCAGCATGCCAAAGAATATTAGTACACTGCAAGACTACACAGGATGATCTGGGAGTGATTATGATGATGTCTCCTTCATATGTCAGTGGATCAGTTCACAGAGAGCTGGGCTCTTGGGGGTGGGACGTGTGGGGGTGGGACTCTCCCTGTTCACATTGGTCGGCATATTTAACTGGGTGGGACTGGATGCGAATTGCGATCCATTCAATGGCATCCAGAGTCAGTACAGCTATCTGTCAGAGCAGGCTTTGTATATTATATGAAGTCAGGGCCATGGACAAGGGGGTACCACCAGTCCTCCTGTATGGGGCCCAGGCCAGCAGGGGGGCCCAGACAGCTGGGTGAATCAGATGTAGGCAGGGAGGGTGATCACAACAGCGGAGGGGTGATTACAGGAACTGATCCCCTGTATGACTCTTTCTGCATCGGTTGAAGGCTGGCTTTTTCTCTTCTCCCTCCTGTCTGATTTCAGCTGCGGCAGAGAGAGCCTTACAGGGGATCGGTTCCAGTAATTTCCCCACATCACCCTCCTTGTGCACCATATTTTTACCCCGGCTGCCCTGGCCCCCCTGTGCGCCCCCACCCCCGTAGTGCTGCCGGCTTCCCTCCTTTCCTTCCACTGGCAGCTACAGGCAATAGGACTATATAATCCTTCAGGATGCAGACTGGGGGACAGTTCCAGTACATATGTCACATTTACCAGCCCCTTCCTTTCCTGAACGAACACAATGAGTGATCAGTATTGATCACTCATTGTGTTCATTCATAACTGAAATATAGGCAATAGGACTATAGGATTCTTCAGGATGCAGACTGGGGGAAAGTTCCAGTAAATATGTCACATTTACCAGCCCTTTTCTTTCCTGAATGAACACAATGAGCGATCAGTATTGATCACTCACTGTGTTCATTCATAACTGAAGTATAGTAAACTGTGTTGTTGTTTTATTGGGGGGGGGGGGAGCCTGTCAGGTTGAATGTATGGGGCCCGTGGTTTCTAACAGCAGCCCTATATGAAGGGGTGTGGTCTGTGAGGCGGGACTTGGAAGGTTCACTGTCTTTGTGCAGGTGTGACTGGGCGGGGTTACATGCTAATTAGGATGTATTAAATCCCGCTCACCATCAGAGCTGTGAGGTAAATTACATCATTTACAGAGTCTGAAAGACTACAGAGGGGCGTGTCCAGACTCTGGGCACTGCAGGAAGTTTCTGTGGAAGGGACAGTGTCTGTCAGCAGGATATGCATGGCACAAAGCAACTACTAAACCCAGAATATCAGCAGATCTGCAGACAACAGAGCAACATGGTACGGAGGTATGGTGTATACTGGGATTAATCATTGCATTCATTTCTAGGGAAAATAAAGTTGGAATTCAGTTTTAACTTCTTCCCAACCGCTCTATAGTAGAACTGCTGCTACAGGGCGGCAGGGCTGTGCAAAAATCACATTTATACATGATTTCGCATTTTCGGGTAGGGGGTGCGCACGCCAGCCATTGGCGGCTACAGCTGTCGAGAATCCCCAGCAGCACCCGGTGATCGCTGAGCTACACTGACAGGGGAGAGGTCTGTATGTAAACAATACAGATCTTTCCCATCAGCACCAACATGCTGCTTTGTATTGCTCTGCATAGCAGAGCAATACAAAGCAGCATGCTTACATAGAAAGACACACACAGGCCAAATAGTAAAACAGCACACAGTTAACCCTTTGATCGCCCCACACGTTAACCCCTTCCTGCCCAGTTCCATTAGTACAGTGTCAGTGCTTTTTATTAGCACTGATCACTGTATTAGTGTCACTGGGGATGTCAGTGGCAGTTAGTCAGTTCCCCCCCCCCCCCAGTGTCATAATAAGTCGCTGATTGCCGCCATTACTAGTATAAAATAATAAAAGAAAAATCCCAGTATATATACCGCCATTTGTAAATGTTATAACTTTCACGTAAATAATTTAATTTACATGTATTGCGATTTTTGTTTTAGCAAAGATATGGAGCAGAATACATTTTGGCCTAAATTTATGACAAAATGTAATTTTTTTTATACAATATGTTTTATAGCAAAAAGTCAAAAATATTGTTTTTTTTTCAAAATTGCCTTTTTTTGTATATAGTGCAAAAAATAAAAAATGCAAAGGCGATCAAATGCCACCAACAGAAACTCCATTTGGGGGAAAAAAAAGGACATAAATTTCATTTGGGTGCAGCGTTGCATGACCACGCAATTATCAGTTAAAGTGATGAAGCGCCGCATCGCAAAAAATGGCCTGGTCAGGAAGGGAAGTAAATCCTCTGGAGGGCAAGTGGTAGACTCTTAGTAAACCCGCCCATAGGACATCATATGACATCTTGGACTTTCAGTGGTTATACCGGGATGATGCCTGCAGCTACATCATCCCAGTATCATTTTTTTCAGCCAGCGTTTCCTTACAATGTAAAAGCCATTCTAGCAGCTGATTAGCCACTGGATTGCGTTTACAGGTGGTGGAAGAGGACTGCTCCTCTCCGGGCTCTCCTGTGTGATCGGGGAGCCCGGTATCTGACCGGTCGGTGTCGCCAGGTTATCATAAAGCTTGCCATGGGCCAGACGGTCCCTGGCCATCTTTATGGTCCTGGAAAGCTGAAATCCACATCATGACGTCACTTCTAGTTCTGGCAGATGTAAATACTGCCATTTTTTAAAAAAGAATGAGATCATACTTGCTTTAACATCATCTTTTTTACATTATACAAAAAATAGGTTATAAATTGTGGGTTTTTTTGCATTAAAATTCCTAAAAAAAAAAAGTTAAATTTGCATTTAAAAAATTGCGACACAAATAGATTGAAAAAAATGCAACACCCATTATTCTTTAGAGCCTCTGCCTAAAAATATATATAATGTTTGGAGGTTTTGAGCAATTGTTTAGCAAAAAAATTATGATTTTTACATGTAGGAGAGAAATTGGCTAGGATGGGGCGAAGATAATCTAACTAACATTCTGAAAATTCTAAAGGTGTAAGGCAAGCTTACGAGGTAAAGTATCTCCCCCACCCAAACAGTTTCACTTTGACATCACTCATTTAAATGCTTAACTTTTTTTCAACTCCTAGTCCTTACTGCTCTTTAATCGGTAACTCTACTTTCATGAGAACAAATGGGAATTAAAAAAAAAATTGTCATATACAATTGCTACATGATCCATATTGTAATTGCATGTCATTACAAATTACCTTTCCATTGTCAATCTGCAGCACCTTGATTTAAATAAGTAATGTAATTCAATGTAATGAAAAATTCAATGCGATATAGGAACCTGGAGGACCTTCAACCTTGAGGTGTTCATTTCATGCTTGCGTGATTTGCTGCGTGATTTGTCTGCACTAAGATATGTCAGGTTTTAGGCATCCTCTGCAACAAAAACGTCATATTTGGTGAGACACTTACAAAAGGTTAATAACTTCTAAGCCTAGGTTCACAATTGTGTGTTCTACGCAGCCCACATTCTTTTGAATGGGCTGCTGTGCCCACGTTCCCTGTGCCTTTTTAAACCCAAGGCTGCAGGGAAATCACATGGTGCTTTTAGCCATGCCATTTCCTGTGGTTCCTGAACCCGCAAATGTGCTGAGGGTTGAAATGCGTCGGGATGCCATTAAGAATGAATGGCAGCCCTGTGTGCACAAGAGTAGTGCAATTTGACTGCAGGTGGTTGTGGGTGCGGGAACAACTGTAATTCCTGCACCTGCAACCAGCCCGGAACAATGCGGGCAGGTGTGAACCCAGGGTAAAGGGATGCAGACAGCACATTTTTCTCAAAGCACTGCTGATTGATAATGAAAAAGTCACTCCCTTTCAGATTCACAATGCACACAACTGAGCAGAAACGGGTAGGACTCTGCAACAAAGTTTAATATCCCAGCAATGTACATTGATCACCCAGAGATGATTGTCTTTTCTCAACAAAAGTGGAGTTACTCTTCAAGCAAAGGTCCACCTAAATTGGATGCATCAGTTCTAGGTAGAGGCTGGTGAAACAGATTTTCCCTTGGTTAAGAAGATTTTGTCACCAGGACTTCTGGCTTCTTGGCTTAGTTTTAGGCCGAAAAATATTGTCACTATTTTGAGTCACCCATAGTAGTATGTAGAGAATCCTGAATGGAAAGCATGATATTACTGCTAAAATCATTATGGGTGGAGTCAGGAATCCTCGGAGGAGACCTTTCCACTTGGAGGTCAGTTAGATAATTAGTCCTTAATTTACAAAAAATGCAATTTTCAAATATATCTAAAACTAAAATATTTGTTATACATTTTCAAATTGAATAAGGATGGGTAAAGCCCTATGGCAGTTTTCTTTCCATCTGTGTTCCAATCAAGAAATTTCCATTCATGTCCTGTCCTATAGACACAACAGGAAGTGAGAGGAAATCTCTCCAGAGTGAAGAAAATCTCCTCCTAGACAGTTGTCATTGGAACAGATGTCCCCATTGTAAGATGTCCCAGCTATTTCTGTTATGTAGAAAATTAAAATAACAATGGTCACCAGGAAAATTAGAGAGGCAAAATCTGCACAGCAGTAACACAGACAGAAATAAAAATTTAGCACATGTCCTAACCCCTCTCCACCCTATTCAAAACTAAAAACAGGCTTTGAGTTTGGATACACTTTATCATATGACATTGTCTATATCAGGGCTGTAAAAATGGTGGCTCTGGGGCCTAATGAGGCCTTCTTTTGTGGCTTGTAAGGCCTGCCCTGCCCACCGTTACCCTTGCCAGCGCATACTTAGCATATACATAAATGTAGCACCCTCCTGGGTATAAAAAAAAGCTGCATGTAAATTTGTTTTGGCTTTATTGTAATCGGTGAAGCAGGGGGGTGATTAGTTAGGGCTGCTCAGGGTTTCACAGGTTGCTGCTCTACTAATCCCCTCTGTATTCTAAAACTCTCTGGAGGTTTCCAGAACATAGTGGATGGGAGGGCAGAATATTTGGGACTTCCACTAATCCCTAGGAAGGTGTGTTCAGAAGCTGGGGGAAGATCTCAGAAATAGTTTGAACCTGAGCAGAAAAGGAGGAATCGCTGCATGCTGGTGTAAGGAAGCATTCCAGGATCCAGCTAGGAGGAGACACCTGTTGAGGAGCTTTGCCCTGCTGGGCAGAGGCCATGGACGGAGCCAACGAAAGGAAAAGAGGGTCCCAGCTTGGTATAGATGAGGGACCTGAAGAGAGAGAATCCCAGGTATCCAGGGGGTGAGGAGATAGTTCATGGAAGGG
Source organism: Staurois parvus (assembly GCF_062004578.1). Taxonomy (NCBI): domain Eukaryota; kingdom Metazoa; phylum Chordata; class Amphibia; order Anura; family Ranidae; genus Staurois; species Staurois parvus. The sequence goes on along the minus strand of NW_028318143.1, from coordinate 14,009,489 downwards.
AAACAGGGAAGGAATCTGTGAGAGAGAGCCCAAGTTGTCCTGGAGGCTGTGAGTCTGCATCTCCCTAACAAAGAAAGAGCCTGGTGGATATCTGAAACAGGCAGCCGATGATCCTGTGGTGTGAGTGGAGTGAGTACAAAACCCTAGTACTGCAAGAATGACTGTTTAGTGCTTTAGCCTTGAGAATAACATTGATTTGTGTCAGTACAGCCAAGCAGGAGTGCAATACTGTTGGGTGTTGTACAGACACAACTGAAGGGTTACAAGCCTTTTTTTGTGCGTAAAGAAGTGGAAAAGTGCAGCCAGAAAGTAAGCAGTCAGCAACCTGTTCAAGTTCAGGTTCTACAGTTCTGGGGTATCCATGCTCCCTATCCCCATCAAAGTTCTAACAAAAATTTTAAAAATACAAAAAAGAAACTGCAGAAATCCTGTGTGCCTGGTTGTGTGTGAGCTAAGGGGAGGAAATAGGCCCAGATTACCAATGACTCTTTGACGAGGAGAAAGCATTCAGATAATAGCTGAAGTGATGACATCACCCATAGACTTTAATGGGCCATTGGCACCCCTCCACTCCCCTGAAGCTGCGCTGGCTGACATAGGGGAAACAGATCATGTGACCTGACCAGAGCGGCCTGAAAATAGGTACATATATTTCTATTTTTAACTGTTAATATTAAACTTTGTGTAGTACCCTCTAATGTGCTATTGGAGTAGTGTAGTGTGTTAAAGGCAAAATCAGTGTGTATGACTCAAGGTAGTTGGGTGAGTCATGTGATTAAGGTCGGGTTATTGCAGGTCAGCAGGATAACTCAGCAGTTTGTGGCTCTATCACCTCCTCCTGACCTTGGAGGACCATAGAACCTTCCAGGAGTCAGTATGCAGAAAGGTGTGGAGGCCTAATCTGCATATTTATGGGGGGTCCAGCCAATCCCAGGTTTGGAGGCCCTGGTAGAGTGGTGGACTGGCCTATAAGAATGTGACAGTGAGGCTGACAGGGGAGTCGGGTGGGAGATGGAGTGCTGAGGAGACTGTCAGTGCCTAGGAGGGGTCCCCTAGGTCTGGGGGGGGGCGACCTGTAGGCTGGGCTCGGACTGGCTTAGGAGGATACATGCTGCGGAGAGGCACGAATAGGATCAAGGCCTGGAGCAGCCGGAAGCAAGAAAGACAGTGTGATTCAAGCCAAACTGGGCATCCCATAATCCCTATTCAAGTTGAATTCCTCTAATAATAAAACAAAACCACGCCCATGGATTGGTTATTGTCTTTGTATGCAAGCCTATGTGAAAGAAATGTAAAGAATAGAACCAGCGCCACGGAAAATATGTAAAAAACAATAAGCTGCAAACCTAACCTATAAAAATATATAGGATGTACCAAATGTGTAGAAAAATAGGTTGCGCTAAAGTGTATATAAATATATACAATAATAATCAAATAACAAAAAAACAGAAAATATAAAAAACATCAAAAATAAAGTCCATAATAATAAAGTCCCAATAATCAATAGTGTCCAAAAAATATATATTTTCACCAAGTGAATCCACCACCAAAAACGGTTAAATCAAACTCACCAGAGCAATATGCTGATATATGAAACACCAGCATAAAGCGCTTTTTTCTCTGGGAGCAGTAATCAGCAGATGGCAGCAACAATAAGAATTTTCAGGTTGAGCTACAAGGGGTAATAGTCTGCAGAACTGAAAATCCACTTCCAAGTTACCAAGTATCCTCAATAGAAGATGTTCAGACCGCCAAAAGCATGGTGTCCAGACTGACACCAGTATAGACAGCGTGTGTGTTAAAATAGCTCAAACCAGCCCAGCTAGACTTGCACATGCACCGTGCAAGCAGACCTGGAACGTGCTGACGTCACATCCAAAAGCTCCGCCCTACGCGTTTCGTCACCGACGTCCTCTCGGAGCTTTCAGTTTTTTTGTTATTTGATTATTTTATATATTTATATACACTTTAGCGCAACCTATTTTCTACACATATGTGAAAGAAATACCTGTTGGCTGGCTGTGCGCAGGGAAGTTTAGGGATACCCATTACACAGCGGCCCTCAAAAGGGTAGCACTACATTTAAAAAAAATGTAGCTGTTTGGTCACTAACTGAGAACAATTACAACAAGCAAGTCAAGCTTTTCTCTACCGCAATTAAATCCATTTACCATCCCTATAATGGATTAAAATCATGAGTTTACAACCTAGAGTCGGTAATGGGATTTATTTCCGTTTGGGTGGGTATTTGTCCCTGGGATGCGGACCTAACAATTTGCCCATTCCTGTGTTGTTTCTTCCGGACTCCATAATAAGGTCTGGTTTGTCATGCACTGGAGGATACATATGTCAGTTCGAAGGCTTGGCTCCGTTTCCTGTGTTTTCCAGTTCCTGTGTTCAGTTGAGGCTGGTTGTGCTCCAAATTGAGGCTTGGCTCTCTTCTATATATGTGCGATGGCGGAGGGCAGCTCCACAGCCCCAGAAAATGTCTTTTGATGACGAAACTCATTGGGCAGAGCCTCCCTCTGACATCATCGCACTGTCGGCCATCTTTGGAAGCTTTTTTTTTTAATGCTTTTCATTATTCCTAAGCTTGTAAGTAGGATTTTTATTTGCGCAAATAAAGGCTTATCAAACATATTGCACTATGAGAGGTATGCTTTATCTTCCATGACACTATTTTGGTATTGTATTGGGGAGGATTCAATGATGTTGGTGGAGTTCACATCCTGATTTGTGAGGTTTGGAAGATCATTGATTCTAAAATGGCATGGAAACATGGAAATCTGGATGATACTTTACAACACAATGCTGGTAAAGACCCCCTATAATTAAGGGGTCTTTACATCTGGTAAGACTCCAGTTATTCACATGGTGGTGGTGCACATATTGGTGAATAATTGGATGTAATAGGATTCACAGAAACAATATCACATCTAAAGAACTGGAGATCAGCTTCACTATTGATTGTGGAGCTCTGTATGTACACAGACTTTATTGTCTTTTGTATAGACTATTTATTTTTATTTTTTCACTAATTTGATCACTTTTCATAGTTATGAGTGATTTCACAATGAATATGTGTGGTTAAGTTTGTAATATTGTTATACAGAACGCAATATTTTATTATTATTTATGAGAAGAGTGGATATCCTCTTAAATATTTGCAGCTTTGTATATTAGCAGAACTGGGAATTTGCGCAGTTTGACTTGTTTGTATACACATATAAAATTGTTACAGCTACAGATTTTCAGCGGTTTCACTGACAAGGCTATTTTTATCTGCTGATCATGTGAAGTAAAAGCATTTCAAAATGAAACAGCAATTGAAGTCAAAGGGCCACTAAACCTAAATGATAAGCTGAGCTTCCTGAATGCAAAATTCATGAATACAGTTTTAAATACTAACCTAATAAAATCGTGGGGTTGGGTGATTCTAAATGAATATCTACACCCACATCCAATTATATTAGATCGTAGCAAAATTGTAAGAAAAAGTAGGCCTTTGTAGAGTAGAATAATTCAAACTGGATAAAAAAGGGTATCACTTTATTTAGAACGTAAATTAAAACATATCCATGTATGCTATTCCTTAAAAGCATTCTATTTTAAAATAAAAAATTATACACTTGCCATAAGTGCAAAATCTAGTGCAGCTCTGCATAGAAACCAATCAGCTTCCAGTTTGTGTTTTTTTGCCAATGCTTAATTGAACTAACACAGGAAGATATGAAATCCTTGATGCATATCTCAGACCACAGGTCTACTTCCTCAGGAGGAACATGGGAGCCAGATATTGAAATAGCTTAATATCACCACTTAAGTTTAACATAATTAAAGGCATTCCTGGATGCTGCCACCCAAAGTTTTCCCAATAGAAAGATATGGAGAGAGTCAAACAGCTGAAAATCATTCCTAGGATGAATCTTGTTCTCTATTTGCTCCAAACATGGTGTCACGTGCCTGTCAATTGAGCTTGAGATTATGAGGGTGGCCTCATGCGCATTTCCCATCCAAGCACCCCTGGCTGGTGGTGGAGACGGGGACTGCTAGGTCAGCGGATGGGCACAGGTGCCAGGAAGCTGGGCCAGCGAACTTGAATTTGGGGATGCTGAGGCTGGATGAACAGAAACAAGGACTCAGGTAACAAGATGAGTTTGGTAACCACCAGGCAGATAGGTACACAATTATGATCAGAGTTCAGGTCAGACAGGTAGGGGTCGGGAACGTGCTGGCAGCGAGGTACACAAATTAGCAGGTAGAATCCCAGCCAATTGTCCAGGCCGGAATCGATAACATGAATTAGTAACAGGCATAAACAGGCAAGGGGAATGCAAAGTGTCAGACGAGGCCGGGTCAGTAACAGAGTCAAGACAACTTTCATGAACACAAGTCAAAAGGATAAAGCTGAAGACCATCCAGCAATGATGCTAAGCAGGCCTCAGGTTTAAAAAGACCAAGATCTGTTCCTACGTGTGCCATGGTACATTCTTCTGAATCCAGGAACACATCTATGCTCACAAGTATGGGAATGCCCATGAAAATGAGCTTGGCCAGCTGGAGGTTCCTGACACACAGGTTTTCCACATCACGTCCACTATCTGCTTTATAAAAAGTGGCAGCCCCATCAAATATTAGGAGACAGAAACCATCTCCAATGACCATTCATGTCCTTTACTGCCAAATTAAAACTATGACTAATGCTATGTGGATGCACTTCATCACCCAAAAATCGATCTGCATCCACATTGGCTTTTTTTGGCATACTGTATGTATATATATATTTGTTTTAAATCAAATGATCTTAAGGAATAAAATATATGGATATCCTTTTTAATTGATGTTCTAACCCTTTTTTAATCACCAGTTTGAATTATTTTACATAAATACCATAATTTTTATTAAATATTGGTGTTACGCTTTCTTTTCTGATTCTTCAACTAGGCGAAGATGAAGTATGGATCTGTTGCCTCCTGGAATGACCTTGTCACACATCCCTGGAGGTGGTGTTTCTGTCAGGGGCGCATGCATGCTGTGAGAACCTTTGTGTTCAGATATACTGCAGTTCTATGGCAGACCCCAAATACTTTGCTCCCATGGCTTGTATGAGCATGCCTGTCAATACCTGTCAAGGGCCTGTGAAATGGCTGTGGGCATTTGGCATGCATGTGCGGTAAAAGCAGGTAGTGCCCTACAAAGGAATTCCCTGATGGCAACACAGATGAAGGGCATAGTATGTAAACAACCTGGGCTACTCACACTAAAGATAATATAAATATAAAGAATAGGAAGCTGCTATCACCTGGCTATATACCTGAATGCGTTTAAACATAAAAAGAAAATGGTGTTGTGCTTCCATATACAATGCCTAAATACACTTAAAAGGCATAATTATTGCATAAATATAAATCTCAAATGAATTCTAACAAAAAAATATAGACATCAAAAAGGACAATATCATGTGAAAATGTAAAAGAAATATATATATATGTGTAACGACAAATCACACACTGACGAAAACGGTGAGACACAAAACATGCATCCCTTAAATCAGGGATAATCACAAATAAAGTGATAAATCAATGGCATAAATTATGCCTGGAAAAAAATGCCGTATTCAAAAACTCACAACTGGCGTGAATAAATTGTGACTGTCAGGATGACACCTGACTCCAAACACAACTTCCAGAAGTGGGGAACAGTGTGACAGGGAGGCTACTGAAGGAATTTAATAAGATCCCCATGTTCATGAAGAAGGCTCCTGATGAAGTCAATGCAGAGAAAATGCCAGAACTGGCTTGTCTGCAGTCAGTTTTGACTGACAATCCTGAAGGCTGATTATATCATCCTGCCTAAAAGAAGTTTGGATATCAGGATTGGTCATACCTATTGCTCCACAAGAGGGATACTACCACTACTGCTAACCTGGATCCGCATATGCTGATTGGTCGTATTGCTATATCTTATATTGTGAAGGATTATTGGCCCTTTGGGGTCGCTGCATGAAGGTGAGGGGGCAATCCAGCCAGTGACGGATCCCAGTTTTTTCACCTATATCACCTATATTACTGTAGAATTTTCAACTTGTTTGAAGAGTTCACAAGGGGACATTTGTTGCTTATTAATATTACATTATTTAGTGGCACATTTGTGGCACTACATGGTTTAAAGGGTTTTTTTTTAAATATTTTTATTTTTTATCTTTATTTATTTATTTTCCTGCACATTAAGATATTGTGTGACACTTTTTTTGTGTTTGTGTTCACACACATTAATCCCAATTAGGGATTTGAGCACATGAGTCATACATTATATTTTGTCACTTATCACATTTTTGTAGCACATTTATGTGATAAGACTTTGTGGTCCGAAAGTTGTGTTTGGAGTCAGGTTTCATCCTGACAGTCTCACTTTAATTTATTCACGGCAGTTGAGAGTCTTTTGGACATGGCACTTTTTTCCAGGCATAATTTATGCCATTGATTTATCACTTTATTTGTGATTTATGATACATTTTTTCCCCTGATTTAAGGGATGCATGTTTTGTGTCTCACCATTTTCGTTAGTGTGTGATTTGTCTTTTACACATATACTGTATATATATTTGTTGCACATTTTCACATCATATTGTTCTTTTTGATGTGTATATTTTTTTGTTAGAATTCATTTGAGATTTATATTTATACAATAATTATGCCTTTTAAGTGTATTTAGGCACTGTATATAAAAGAGCAACACTTTTCTTTTTACAGATGAAAGGCAGTTCAAGGAGAACTTCGGCTACCAGGAAGACAAAGCTGGACTCCATGGACTAGCAAGTATGGTTTTTTTTTTTGTTTATAAGGGTAATTATTAGAGGGAGAGAATTTAATTATAGCTAGGTTGCGTGAAGTTCCTCTTTCATGTTTCAAGTGTGAGATTAGCAATAATAACACAATTTTCCACTTTCAAAATGAAAAGGATGTCAAACCAACTGGTGACTAATTCTCAGACATAGTCTGTTGTGAAGCATTGTGAAAGTTTTTCTCTCTAATTTAAAAAATTGTGTGACATATAATTGCTATTGTATGTAAGTAATTTCATAATGTAATGGTCAGATAAATATCCTTTCCATTTTACTCAGTTGTTGTTGTTATTATTTTCTAAATCTGTCACAAAAGCTCAGATACCACTTCCTTTGCCGATGGCAAGCCTGGAGTGTACTATACAGTACTATACAGTGTTCTTGTACAGAATGACCCCAGAAATCTTAATAACTACTTGTGTGATTGGCTTACTGCCTTTCCCGGGAATCTACAGTGAGATACAAGTCAAGTAGTCAAGCCTAGCTCCAGGCTTTAATTTCACTTTAAAATATTTTTATTTGTGCCAAACTGGCCCAAAATAGCCTTTTTATTTAATCATTGCTGATGCCACTGTTAGTGCTGTATAAACTCTATGTAGCATTAGCTATATACAGTACGCAGTGCTGTATTATGGTAGCAGTACTGGGACTTTAGTTATGCTACCCAAATAAAATTAAGTCACACTGAGTGCTTCTCATCCATTCACAGGAAACTTTGTATTTTTATCAGGAATACAAGGCTAGCTCTGAATGGCTGAGGTGGAGATTGTGACATCATTCACCGACCTGGCCACTTCAGCCAATCAGAGAAAGCCTTGTATGCTTGATAAAAATGCAAAGTTCCCTGTGAATGGCTGAGAACTCAGCCTGACTTGATTTTGTTCTGGCAACAGACTGCAAGTCTCTGTACTGTTACCAGAATACAGCTGATGCTACTTACACTTTATACAGTGCTGTCAATTGGTAAAGAAAAGGAAAGTGAAAGGAAAGATGGGGTTAGGCTTTAAAAATGACACTGTCACCCACACTACCTGACCACCACTCTAGTACCCCCCCCATTTAACATAATAACCACACAAGACATGAAATTCGGACTGTGATGGTCATAGCACCCTTTTATTAACAAAAGTATCAATAACTAAGTATAAAAAATACAATATGTTGAGTTCAAGGTCCTGTGGCTGCACGTTATATAAAACATAGTATCAATGTCAACCTGTAAGATATGTTCCCAGCCAGCCACGCAACACTGACTAGAAAACAACTGCTCAATTGATGACAGAATTCAACCACGGATTTAATGGTACTCAGCCTTATGTAAGTTCCTAAGATGGGTCTCTATCCATTTTACATATTGGCCAGAATGCAGTGCTGGATTTATAAGGGGCAAAAGGGACAATGGCCCCGGGACCCCTACCAGAGGGGGGACCCTTGGCCCCTGACTTTCTTTATAAAAAAAATGAATAATTATAAGGTGAGTTTTATTTTTTTTAAAAAGTGTGTGTGTGGGTATCAGGATACGTAACAGAAGTCATTATGTGATACATTGTTTCTGAGAAAGATTTTTTACTTTCCTGCAGACTGGCTCACACAAGTCTGAAATACTGCCTACATCTCTGCTAGAATTTCTAGAAAAAGAAGATCTTCATTTTGCAGAGTGCAGAGGACAGCCCTATGACAATACCAGCAATATGTGATTGTTACACAGGAATCAGGCCAGACTTAATTCAGCAACAGTTTTTATACCTTGTGCTGCTCACTCATTGATTCTTGTTGGATGGGTTGCTATCTGTTGCTGTATTGAAGCTGCTCGTTTATTTGGCTTCATACAAAGCATATACACTTCTTTTCTGTGTCAACACACAGATGGGAAAATCTAATGAGGTCTTTGGAAAGGAAAGAGCACATAGGTGTCCTTTTATGACACAGAGAATAGCTGTGATTCAGAGGATCTCAGCTATTCTCTGGTCATTCACAGTTTATGACACTCAGGAGAACTTGTTCAGCCCTTCACTGGAGATCTGTGTTCTCCCTCCAGATTCTCCAGCCCAGAGCTGGAGAATCGGAGGGACCGCAAACTAAGCAGAGATAATTTACCTCTGCTTAGTAAACTTATCTTTTACTGTAATCTCGCGAGATTATAGTAAAATCAGCCGTTTTCCAGCATTTGTAGACCGTTCTCCCTTCGTTTGGAGAACTGATCTACATGTGCTTCATAAATGGCATTCACAGGAGAACTGTGTTCTCTGAGAATGCCGGAGAACTGAGCAGCGATCTATTACTGCTGGTTCATAAACAGACACCTAACTTTGAAGTCTCTTTCAGACACTTGTTGGTCAGCAAGAGCTGCTGCTTATGAAGCCATTGTAGATGGGTAGAACTCAATTCGAAATGCCCTCTAAGATATTGAAAGTGACCTGGAGCTAACACCTGAAGCAAGACATGAAGCTGGGGCATTGGGAGACAAAATGGACAGTCTTCATCTGGCTACGATCTGGAACATAATATGGTTTAACAGTACAAGTAAAGCTTTCCAAGGTGTTGACCTGAAAAAGGTGATGGATTTAATTGATTACTGTAAGTGTTTCTGAAATCACTTCGAGATAGATATGAAGAGCTGGAATCGGATGCCAGGAACTTCTGTGACAATGCAGACTATAAATCAGCTACTAGAAGGTCAACAAAGGGAAACAAGCGATATGATGCAAACCCATCATCAATCTCAGAGGAAACATTTTTTATCTCCCAGAGAAGCAGTCAGATGCGAAACTTTCAATGTTCTTTTAGATGAGTTGTCTGTTACTGTACAAGAGTGCAGGGCAGCATACCAATCAGTATGTGACAGGTAGGAAGTAATAGTCAATGTATGTAGTCTACTGATGCAGAGATAAAAACTGAGGCTAAGAAACTTATTAGTGCTTTCCCTTTAGGCTTCAGTAGTGTTTTCGTTGAGAAAATGGCCCTGGGCCCCCCTACCAGAGGGGGGACCCTTGGCCCCTGACTTTCTTTATAAAAAAAAAAAGTGTGTGTGGGGGTATCAGAATACGTAACAGAAGTCATTGTGTGATACATTGTTTCTGAGAAAGATTTTTAACTTTCCTGCAGACTGGTTCACACAAGTCTGAAATACTGGCTGCATCTCTGCTAGAATTTCAAGAAAAAGAAGATCTTCATGCTTGTGAAGACATTGTAGATGGATAGAACTCAATTTGAAATGCCCTCCAAGATATTGAAAGTGACCTGGAGCTAACACCTGAAGCAAGACATGAAGCTGGGGCATTGGGAGACAAAATGGACAGTTGTCATCTGGCTAAGATCTGGAACATATACAGTACAAGTATAAGAACAGTACAAGTAAAGCTTTCCAAGGTGTTGACCTGAAAAAGGTGATGGATCTAATTGATTTTCTGTAAGAGTTTCTGAAATCACTTCTAGACAGATATGAAGAGCTGGAACCGGGTGCCAGGAACTTCTGTGACAATGCAGACTACAAATCAGCTACTAGCAGGTCAACAAAGGGAAACAAGCAATAGGATGCAAACCCATCATCAATCTCAGAGGAAACATTTTTTTTTCTCCCAGAGAAGCAGTCAATAGCGAAACTTTCAATGTTCTTTTAGATGAGTTGTCTGTTAGTTAAAGATATTGCAGATGCTAAATGCAGGAAGCCTAACTGCCAGTTCTAACTACCTGTGTAATTAATTTTCTTACCATCAATAAAATTGAGAAAACAAATCAGACAAGTGTCTCCTCCGGTACATTCAGAAGTCATTAAGTGCAGGTTATTATTGCACTCACAGAGACCAGTGCGGAGGTTATTTTTGGACGTTGACATGCAAAAACTGTGCTGTTATTATGTGGCCCTCTGGATGTGTCAGATCCAGAGGGCCACATAATAACAGCACAGTTTTGCATGTCAACGTCCAAAAATAACCTCCGCACTGCTCTCTGTGAGTGCAATAATAACCTGCAGCATTGGTGTCATTGAGTGCGGTAATAACTCCCAGCATTGGTGTCAGTGAGTGCAATAATAACCATCAACAAAGATGTCAGTGTGCGCAAAAATAACCCCCTGCATTGGTGTCAGTGGTCATAATAATAACCCCCTGCATTAGTGTCAGTGGACACAATAATAACCCCCTGCATTAGTGTCAGTGGACACAATAATAACCCCCTGCATTAGTGTCAGTGGACACAATAATAACCCCCTGCGTTAGTGTCAGTGGTCGCAATAATATTCCCCAGCATTGGTGTCAGTGGACACCATAATAACCCCCTGCATTAGTGTCAGTGGTCGCAATAATATTCCCCAGCATTTGTGTCAGTGGACACAATAATAATCCTCAGCATTGGTTTCAATGGTCACAATAATAATCTCCAGCATTGATGTCAGTGGACACAATAATAACCCCCAGCTTTGGTGTCAGAGAATGCAATAATACCCCCACCATAGGTAACAGTAAATGCAGTATTGACCCCCAACATTGGTGTCAGTGAACATAATAATGTATTGGTGTCTGCCTCACCCTGAATTATTGCAGCAATTATTAGTATTCTTTCTTTTCTGGGCATCGCTACAAATCGAGGTTAATAATATCACACTTTTTGATTGATAACCTTGCAATCATATTGCGCATCCTGCTGCTATTTATGTGTAGTTGATGCTCACATTGAACAAACTGGTATTCATTTAATATTATTAGTATTATTTATCTTTACACTTTTATCTTATTACCTGGGTCACCTAGTTTTTTTCATTATTTGTCTTTATTTTATTATTGTCACTGGGGCCTGAGTACCTTATTACGTTGCTTTCCTGTATAACTTGTTTTTGGAACAACAATAAACATATCCCTTTTCCATCTTGTTTTAATGACCCAGAGTTTGTAAAGCCTGTTTGAAATCTCAGAAACACAGTCATACAGACTTAACACTAACAACCTTCATTTTTTTCTAGTCTCACCTTCACTTTCCTGTCAGTCCTCATGCACACTGAACGTTTTCACAGCTGCTTTTTTGGCTTTTTTTTCTACAGCCAGTAAACTCCCCAGCGTGTTATCTTATGTGCAAATAATACAAAAATGTGTTGCGCTCCACTAATATAAAAATTAATAAATTAACATACTCCCAAAATATATATACTTATACCATGTATAATCAACAAATCTCTTAAACCATATACATTTATAACATACGCAGGGGCAGACTGACAACTCATGGAGCCCCCGGGCAATAGGAAATCATGGGGCCCCTGTGTCCTTGCCCAAACTCAAAAAAGCCTATGAAAAAGGTACCAGGGGCATCTCATGGGGCCCCCTACTAACCCCGGGCTCTCGGGCAGTGCCCGAGTTTCCTAATGGTCAGTCCGCCACTGAACATACGTGATCCTACTTAAAATCGGTGCTTATTTCCACATTCCGTGAAGCATTAATAAGTGTGTAAACTTTATGTAAAAAAAATTACATATATATATATATATATGTATAAAAAAATATATAAATTTAAATTTATATATATCTCAAAAGACCACATGGTGATGCATTCTCTTTATGTGCTCCTTCACCAGTGTGCGCTCACCTTATTTCTATGACCAAACCGTTAAGTGAGGTCAAAAACAGCTTATGTCCCTTTAAGTGGACTTGTAGGTGAATGTAGGTTTATATCCCTGTCCCAGATGGATGGGTGGATGAGTGGAGTAATTCCCTTTTTCCAGCAGGGGGTCTTGGTGTTTTCCAGAGACCTAATTTCCTGGATTCTGGTGGATGGATTTATCCCTCTCTCCTCCAGGGGGTCTCTCCTCTTCTTATACAGTTGTGTTCAAAATAATAGCAGTCAGACATCACTAACCTGATCAATCACTGTTTTTGGTAGAAATGATATTTCTACATGGCAAATAATTTACTAGCAGGTGTAGTAGAGTAATAGAAATCCAAAAGACCCAACAGTCATGACATGCATGCTGCTGATTCTGTGTAATTGAATCACTAATTGAAAGGGGCATGTTCAAAATAATAGCAGTGTGGAGTTCTATTAGTGAGGTCATTCATTCATTCTTTGAAAAACATGTGGCAATTATTGCCCTTATTTAAGGAAGGAAGGCAGCAAATGTTGTACATGCTGGTTACAGTGCATTTCTCTCTGAAATTCTGAGGAAAATGGGTCGTTCCAGACATTGTTCAGAAGAACAGCGTACCTTGATTAAAAAGTTGATGGGAGAGGGGAAAACATATAAAGAAGTGCAGAAAATGATAGGCTGCTCAGCTAAAATGATCGTAAATGCTTTAAAATGGCAACCAAAACCTGAAAGATGTGGAAGAAAGCGAAAAACTACCATTCAAATGGATAGAAGAATAGCCAAAATGGCAAGGACTCAGCCAACAATCAGCTCCAGGAAGATGAAAGAAGGTGTAAAGTTCCCTGTGAGTACTGTTACAATTAGAAGACGCCTATGTGAAGCCAAGCTATCTGTAAGAAGCCCCCGCAAAGTCCCACTGTTGAAAAAAAGACATGCTGAAGAGGTTACAATTTGCCAAAGAGCACATTGACTGGCCTAAAGAGAAATGGCGCAACATTTTGTGGACTGATGATAGTAAGATTGTTCTTTTTGGGTCTAGTGGCCGGAGACAGTTTGTCAGACGACCCCCAAACACTGAATTCAAGCCACAGTACACTGTGAAGACAGTGAAGCATGGTGGTGCAAGCATCATGATATGGGGATGTTTCTCATACTACGGTGTTGGGCCTATTTATCGCATACCAGGGATCATGGATCAGTTTGAATACATCAGAATACTTGAAGAGGTCATGTTGCCGTATGCTGAAGAGGAAATGCCCTTGAAATGGGTGTTCCAACAAGACAACGACCCCAAACACACCAGTAAGTGTGCAACATCTTGGTTCCAGACCAACAAGATTGACGTTATGGAGTGGCCAGCCCAATCCCCGGATCTTAATCCAATAGAAAACCTGTGGGGTGACATCAAAAATGCAGTTTCTGAGGCAAAACCAAGAAAGAGAGAAGAACTGTGGAATGTAGTCCAATCATCCTGGGCTGGAATACCTGTTCACAGGTGCCAGAAGTTGGTTGACTCCATGCAACACAGATGTACAGCAGTTCTCAGAAACAGTGCTTATACAACTAAATATTCATTAAGGGATTCAAAGGAAAGCAAAATCTTCAAACATTTTTCAGTTTATATAGTGAATGTTTGAGTTTGTAAAGAAGAATACAAACACTGCTATTTTTTTGAACAGTCTAATATTCACTTTTCTTCCATTTTTTTAGAGGAACAACACAAATTTGATATATTTTTCTTCATGTTTTGATTTGGAATAGAATGTGTAGTGTTCCCAATGCATTTTTGTGTATGGAAATAAAAGCTATTAGAAGGATTTTGAGCTTTATTCACACTGCTATTATTTTGAACACAACTGTAGATCGTCTCCTTATCTCTCCATATGTATGAATGTCATGTAATCAAAGAATAATATATAGTGCCTTATCTCCTTTTAAAAGTATGTATTATGCTTTAAAAGTAATGCACTCACATTGTAAAAGACATAAAACCACTTTGTATTGCAATATATACTGTTATCCTATGTGTCCATGCGCACATAGGCTTTAATCAGCATTTGTTTGCAGGGGCGTTTTCTGGCTGGAAAAAAAATCCAGAACTAGTGGGTTTCTAGAGGAGTTTTGTAGCTGCGGAAAAACATGGTAAAACGTGGAAAACCAGCATTTTGGGGAGTTTTTTGAGCAACAATTTTATTTTTTTTAGTGTAAAACACGCTAAAAAAACTAAAAACCACAAATGCAGCTAAACGCTGATGCAAAAACAATAAAAAACACTAAAAAACTCAAAGCTAGAGCCAACACATTTCATAATGTAAGATACCTTGTCATGCTTGCTCCTCCATTTCTCATAACCCCGAGGCTTGTGATAAGGGATGTGGCTGTTACTCAGCTCTGTGAGCACAGACCACTGCAGTGTAAGAGGAAGCAGTATTTTCACTGCAAAACATTGGTAACACATCATAACGTGATATGACAGGGCAATAAAAAAGGTTTAAGACTTTAACTGGGCTTCAAATATTATTTCCCAACCTTTGATGTTGATGTACCTAAAATCTTAGTCATACAGCTTCGTGTCATGTTCAAAAGCAAAGTACCCCCCATACAGTTCAGGTAGCATGCTCTTTTTTCCCCAACATAGAAGATTTTCAAATAGACCGGTAGATGCCACCCTTTGTTTTGTATGCCGCTTCATATTTTGTAAATATTTTACATCCTGTTTTTAGTTTAACCATATATCCTTGATAAATTTATTTATACAACTAACATCTAGCTGACTTTTTTTGTGCCAGAGGTCTCCGGAGGATCTTTTTTTACTTTCTAGTATGAAGTTGATTACTGCAACCTGATAATGTTTTCAGGACGCAATGACCAGGGTTGAAGAAATGAATGTCATAGATTTTGTACTAAACAATTACAGTCTTCCTAATATAGTTGCTTAGGTTCCAAAAAAATATTTGAAACATATTTTTCTGCTCATTAAAGCCCAACTCCCGCCTTTTTGTCAACTTTTCTTTTTTTTCCTTTTTCTTCTTTTTTTCAACTTGATGTTCCTTATTTGTCATCTTTTTTTCCTAACTTTTATACATTATTATTTGGCATAGAGCAGGTAAAGTTTAAAATGTCCCTACTGGGGAAATTTCACCTAACTTCTGGTCAGGACAGGAAAGGAAATCTGTTTAAAAGGGACATAGACAAAAAAAAAACACATATTTAGTAGAGTGGGAAAAGGGTCCAAAGTTCTAAGATTGGTTTTATTGCTGGCTGTGTGTGTAAGTGACAGCTGCACATCCTACTTCTTCTATGAGCGTCACACAGACAGGACACGAGTTAAATCTCTCAATGTGGTCACCAACTTAAGTAAACCTCTTATAGAAAGTTTAACTCTCCACTACTGTATGTAAAATCAAACTACTTAAGAATACACACTCGGGAAGGCAGTGTGCCTGTTATTGGCTGTGATCTAAGCTGTTATTGGATTGCTCAGATCACAGTCATGATGTACAGAGCCAGTCAGAGTGGCACTGTAATCACTGGCAGAGTGGTTCTGGCTCAGACAGAGTGGTCCTGTAATCTCTGTGAACCAATAAAAGAGATCACAATTGTAAACACCAGTAGTGTTTACAAACATTCAGCCCATTCACAATGAAGGAAGCTCCCCTGCCTTTATTGTGAATTGGGTGAAGGTTTGTAAACACAGCATGAAGGAGAATAAGTGTAGAGCAAAGGTAATTATGTGGGGTAATTGACCACAAGTGATTATGGGAATGCAGAACGGCAGTGATGTGGGACTGATTTGTGGGGCAGGATTAAACTGCCACTGACCACCAATGCTTGTGGGAATTTTTTTAAAGGTGGGGTTTTTAAACTGCCAATGATCGTGGGATTTTTTAAACCTTTCCCGCCCAGCCCTGGTGTCTTTTTAACAGGGTCTTTACACCCAGGGGGCAGGAAGGACTGGCCAATAATGTGACCATTGTGACTGGTTGTCTCATTACTAAAGACCAAGACAGCTCAATCACAGTACTGGGGATGCACACTGACCACGTTTTCAGCAAAGAAGCCTTGGTTGCTCAAGGTCAGGTGAAATACCTTCTTAAACAGTTGGAAGATGAAAAATATTTTGGAAAATATCTGCAGGATATAAATTTTCACACTTAAACCACCTTATGGAGGGCATGGATGTCTTAGCTCTTAATGTTGACTTAAACTCAAAACATAAAGATCAGCTATTTTAAAAGGTACATCTAGAAATGTTATTTGTGGATAAGCAGTACCTTGAAAAAAATGTAGCCTTTGCCTTCAATTCCTACTGAAAATAGCAGTGTACAAGTAGGAGGCCCTGAATGTCCCTCTACCCACTAATGTGCTGTACTCTCTTTAACAATTCCTCCCCTGGGCCCCTTCCTCACTCCCCTATTCAGATATCCACCTAACAGCATCATAAGAAACCCTATATTAGGCCAATTACCCTAAATCTTTTACTTCTAGTTCTTTATTGGCCCCTTCTGAGAAACATTATGTTTCCTGGCCGGGGAGGATTATGACTGTTAAGATGACATTGCTGCCTAAATTTGTGTACTGTGCTCCCCTCCTACATCTTCAAAGGCTACAAAGGAGGGTCTTGAATTTTGCCTGGAAGGGTACCTTTCCACGGGTGGTGAAATCAGTCCTACATTGAGTTAAATCCCAAGCTGAGGTAGGCCTCCCTCTTTTTTTCTAGATAGCATATCTAGCTCTAGTAGTGCATTAGCAATCAACCAGTAAGACCCCTCTGTGGGTTTTCTTGGAAGCATACCTTTGGCTTTTGTTTTGATTGACAACCTCCTGTGTAGCCCTGAGAGACAGAGTTAACGTGTACCATTACTAAACATTCTTTGGGACCTTGGGATCACTTGAAAACCCAACATTAACCTATCTTGCCAAACACATATCTACTTCCCATCTTGGCTAATACACAGTTTTAGGCTTTAGTAACCTGCAGACTTTTAGTGAATCGCTCTTTCACGGTCTATATCTAACAACACATTTCCTGATAGACTCGGGCATAACACCCTTCAGGACAAGCAAGGACTTCACTCAACAAAGGTTTTCAGATACCTTCAAATTAAACATTCTCTCCAATCACAAATGCATAATAAGCCTGACTTGTCCTCTGTCAGAGCGTATGAGGGTGTTTTGTTGAATATTCAATGGGGCTCAGGACTGATCGTGCTATTTTATTTCCTTTTGATGGCATAGATGTTTTGAACCCTTCCCTCTTATGATCTCCAATGGGAGGGAGGATTGGGTGGGCATATTGCAGTGAAGGATTGGAACCAGATTTGGCTGAACACGGTCTGTAGTTCAGCACATGCTGTAGTAGTGGAGGCTGACTACATACTCCTAATTTGTTGGTTCTGGGACCCTTCATGTAAATCCAGTAAAATTCCAACTACTTTCCTTAATGTTTTTAACAGCACACAGGTGGTAGGTTCTTTTAACTTATTTAGTAGGAGTGCCCAAAGCAATTTTGTTACAGAGTTCATTAATGTTATACATGGTTACAGATCAATCCTTTAACCACTTAAGCTCTGAAGGTTTTACCCCTTTAATGACCAGGACATTTTTTGCTTTTTGGCACTGTGCTATTTTAACTGGCAATTGCGCTGTCATGCAACACTATCCAAATGAAATTTATATAATTTTTTGTAACACCAATAAAGCTTTTTTTGGTGATGTTGGATCACCACTTTTTTTTCTATTATTATTATTTTCAGTTATACAAGGGGCATTCAAGTCAAACCGGGACTTTTAAGGTTTATATAATAAAATAACAAATTTCAAGGAGTGGAAACTGCATTTATTTTTTTACATACTCCTCTGCTACATTTATACACTTATCCCAGCATTTAACTAATGCCTGGAAAGCTTCGGCATAGAAAGATTTGTCAGTACGCCTGAACCATCCTAGGACATTCATGAATGATTGTGTTCACGTTCCCACAGAAAGATTTGTCTCTTGTGCAGTTTCAGGACAGGTTATGCATTGATTATCCAGGATCAGGCCTTCCATGTGCTGAATGTTTATAGGAATGACTGCTGTGGGCTTGAAGCCATCACTGCAGGGATCATCAGTGACGGACGTCTTTGAAACGTTTACACCATTCAAATCTCTTACTGTGGCTGAGTGTTGTGCTTGATGTCTTCTGTAGATCTGTAGATATCTGTAGGTTTTACACCTTCATTCACAAAAAATGTCATCATCACATGCAGTTCCATACACTCACTTACGCTGTTGTCTGCCATCTTGATAAACAGTCTCTGGACTTGCCCACAACATGTGCGCTTCCTATCAGTAATAGGACACACTTGCCACTTACCACTGCGTGTAGTACCGCCATGCTAGCATCCCTTTGTAAACCTGTAAAATTAAAAGTCCCGGTTTGACTTGAACATCCCTCATAAAATATATCTTATAAAAAAACAAGTTTCTTCATAAATTTAAGTACCGTATGTATTCTGCTACGTGTCTTTGGTAAAAAAATCCCAATAAGTGTACATGAATTGGTTTGTGCGAATGTTATAGCGCCTAGAAACTATGGTATATACAGCATATATAAAAATTGATCAGTTCTAATGTACTGAAGGACTATCTCATTTCTTGAGGCCATTAAAATTATAGGGCAGCAAATATACCCCCCAAATGACGCCTTTTTGGAAAGTAGACAGTCCAAGGTATTTAGTAAGAGGAATGATTTTGTGAGATCGTAATTTTTTGTCACAATTTTTTGGAAAATGCAGAAATTAAATAAAATTTGTGATTTTTGTACATACTATCACCAGTGCAGTACAGAGTCATCATACCCCTGGTGTGGTGGTGATCATGGACACTGTGACAGTATGTAATAAATAAATAAATGTTTATATTCAATTTTGTTATTTTTTTTTAAAGTTTAACTTTTTTTTATTTTGTTACTATTTTTTTTACATACTTTCATCCGGACAGGGTGATCAGGGATTTTATTTTACACTTTAATTGCTGTTACAATGAAAATCACTGTAACACAAAATTTTGAAGTGTCATGAATGGGTTACAGCTGTGATTTCTAGTAATCTGTGATTGGCTACAGCTATTCACATGGTAACTGGCCCAGGTACCATGTGATAGCTGTGGGCCAATCACAGCTTACTGGTATAGGAAGCAGAGGTGTTATGAATGATAGTCGTTCATGACAGCTCTGTTGACATTGTAATCATGTGACCACATGGCGGTCACATGATCCCTGGGCCGATCAAAATGGCCTAGTAGTGGGAGCCGCAATCTGCTGTATCAACCGCTGTGTTACAGGGGGGCAGGCTACGGGCATGCAGCCTGTTCCTAAACCTGTGCGTGTTGGCTGACGTACATGATCCAACCTGCACGTGCTGCCCGCCTGCAGTAAAAGTACTATAGGTGGTCGGCAAGTGGTTAACAAAAAACCTCCAGAGATCCTTCTAAATAGACAACCATAAGTATCTACATAACCCTGATTCAAGCTTGTTACACATGAATTTACTGTAGCAAGATGGGTTATGGCATGTGAATGGAAAACCCAGATTTTCCTCTTTATGAAAGTCAGCCACCAGGTTTCATAAGCCATGTTCCTTGAAAAATATAATAAGAAATATGCTTGCATTCCCCTCTCTCACAAGAAAGCAGCCATCAATAATGGTACAGTTGTGGCCAAAATTATTCAACCCCCAATGCTGTAAAGGGGTTTAGGGACTATAGTGTACATTTGGAATTGTATTCAGAATCAAATCCTACAAGGACGTTGTAACTACCCAAATGCAACTAAAATGACATCAATTGTTTATGTAATACAGTAGTAAATGGTTCTTATGTGGTTTCTTCATTGCCACAATTATTCAACCCCTTAAAGACTACCACTCTGAAGAACAGAGGTTCATACAGGTGCTTTCCATCAGGTATTGAAAACACCTGTGGATGTCACCGAGCAGCAATCAAGCATAATAAGCACCAATTAGGCAGCTTTAAAATGACTGTGATACTCAGCTCCTTCTAGACATTTACTGGTGTGGTTACAAACATGGTGAAGGCAAGAGAATGGTCCAGGAAGACAAGAGAAGAGGTGATTTCTCTTCACAGGAAGGGCAATGGCTATAAGAAGATTGCAAAGATGTTAAACATACCAAGAGACACCTTAGGAAGCATCATTCGCAAATTCAAGGCAAAGGGCACTGTTGAAACGCTACCTGGTCGTGGCAGAAAGAAGATGCTGACTTCGACTGCTGTGCGCTACCTGAAGCGTAGAGTGGAGAGAAGTCCCCGTGTGACTGCTGAGGAACTGAGAAAAGATTTGTCAGATGTGGGTACAGAAGTTTCAGCCCAGACAATAAGACGCACACTGCGTAATGAAGGCCTCCGTGCCAGAACTCCCAGGCGTACCCCCTTGCTGTCTCCAAAGAATAAGAAGAGTCGACTGCAGTATGCCAAAAGCCATGTGGACAAACCACAAAAGTTGTGGGATAGTGTTCTGTGGACTGATGAAACAAAATTAGAACTGTTTGGGCCCATGGATCAACGCTATGTTTGGAGGAGGAAGAACAAGGCCTATGATGAAAAGAACACCTTGCCTACTGTGAAGCATGGTGGAGGGTCAATCATGCTTTGGGGCTGTTTTGCTTCTGCAGGTACAGGGAAGCTTCAGCGTGTGCAAGGTACCATGAATTCTCTTCAGTACCAGGAGATATTGGATGGAAACGTGATGCAGTCCGTCACACACCTGAGGCTTGGGAGACGTTGGACCTTTCAACAGGACAATGATCCCAAGCATACCTCCAAGTCCACTAGAGCATGGTTGCAGAGGAAAGGCTGGAACATTTTGGAGTGGCCATCGCAGTCACCAGACTTAAATCCGATTGAGAACCTCTGGTGGGACTTAAAGAAAGCAGTTGCAGTGCGCAAGCCTAAGAATGTGACTGAACTGGAGGCCTTTGCCCATGAAGAATGGGCGAAGATACCCGTAGATCGCTGCAAGACACTTGTGTCAAGCTATGCTTCACGTTTAAAAGCTGTTATAACTGTAAAAGGATGCTGTACTAAGTACTAAGATTGAATGTCACTTGGGGGTTGAATAAAACTGATAATGCTGTGAGCACAGAAAAGACATTTGTGGTTATTTCATTATAACTGTTATGTTATATTTGTCTGACCTACAAGTGCCTCTTTAATGTAAATGTAAGCAAGATGACTGAATGATCAAAAGCAATGTCAAACTGGCCAAAACACTCAATTTCAGTGGGGGTTGAATAATTTTGGCCACAACTGTATACACATCCACAAAAGCAAACAAAAAGAAAAAGATAAAGCTGCACTATATGCTTCACATAATTATTAAACTGATAAACATAACATTAAAATAACCAAATAATCTCACTCAATCCAACATTATCAGTCCTCAATACAAATCTGTATGATCACAACAACAGATGGAACCAGATGACATCTTTTCCTTCACCTCCACCTATATTTAAAATTCTGAAGAACCACTGTGTTTCCATTATAACCAATTACACATACAGCCTCTTACTGAAAAGTCCCATCCTCTTTAAATGTGAGGTCAGGCAGCTTGGCATAAGGACAGACTGGCCAATTGTCCCCCCTTCTTCTTCGATATTTGCCTTTTGGAGTTATCTTTACTTATAAGCACTGATAGATTATGCAATGTATACCTAGAAAAATGCTGCAGATTGTGCAGGTCATTAAAATTTCATTATAGTTAAAACAAAAAATTCTGTATTGCAGGGGTGGACAACTGTGGCTCTTCAGCTGTTGCGGAACTACAAGTCCCATCATGACTGCTTGTAACTGTCAGTTTTGCAGTGCCTCTTGGGACGTGTAGTTCCATAGAAGCTGGAGGGCTGCAGTTGCCCATACCTGCTGTAAGGTATGGGAACCATGGATCAATTTCTGTTTCCCTCCTACCTTCAACTTACACTCACCAGCCACTTTATTAGGTACACCTGTTCTATTGCTTGGTAAAACAAATTAATAATCAGCCAATCACATGGCAGCAGCTCAATGTATTTAGGCATCTAGACGTGGTGAAGACAACTTGCTGAAATTCAAACTGAGTATCAGAATGAGGAAAAAAGGGGATTTAAGTGACTATGAACACAGCATGGTTGTTGGTGCCAGATGGGCTGGTCTGAGTATTTAAAAAAACTGCTGATCTACTGGGATTTTTCACGCACAACCATCTCTAGGGTTGACAGAGAATGGTCCAAAAAAAGAGAAATTATCCAGTGAGCGGCAGTTGTGTGGACAAAAATGCCTTGTTGATGTCAGAGAATAGGCAGACTGGTTCAAGATGATAGAAAGGCAGTAACTCGCATAACCACTCGTTACAACCAAGATATGCAGAATACCATCTAACGCACAACAAGTCGAACCTTGAAGCAGATGGGCTACAGCAGCAGAAGACCACACAAGGTGTCACTCCTGTCAGCTAAGAACAGCAAACGAAGGCTACAATTTGCACAGGCTCGCCAAAATTGGACAACAGAAACTTTGAAAAATATTGCCTGGTCTGATGAGTCTCGATTTCAGCTGCGATATTCAGATGGTAGGTTCAGAATTTAGGGTAAACAACATGAAAGCATGGATCCATCATGCCTTGTATCAATGGTTCAGGCTGGTGGTGTAATGTTGTGGGGGATATTTTCTTTGGGCAAACTTTGGGCACCTTAGTACCAATTGAGCATCTTTTAAATGCCATGGCCTGAGTATTGTTGCTGACCGTGTCCATCCCTTTATGACTACAGTGTACTCTCCTTCTGATGGCTCCTTCCAGCAGGATAATGCACCAGGTCACAAAGCTCAAACCATCTCCAACTGGTTTGTTGAACATGACAAGGAGTTCACTCTACTCCTCCACAGTCACCAGATCTCAATCCAATAGAGCACCTTTTGGGTTGTGGTGGAACGGGAGATTCGTATCATGGATGTGCAGCTGACAAATCTGCAGCAACTGCGTGATGCTATCATGTCAATATGGACCAAAATCTCTGAGGAATGTTTCCAACACCTTGTTGAATCTATGCCATGAAGAATTAAGGCAGTTCTGAAGGCAAAAGGGGGTCCAACCCATTACTAGCAAGGTGTACCTAATAAATTGGCTGGTGAGTGTATATTCCCAGACTCGGTGAACACTGCTTCTCCATGGCTGCTTTCACCACCCCTTCCCAAGCTATCCATCCTTCCTTTTTTTCTCTTCCCCCTCTTTTTTCCTTTTTCCCTCCCTTAGGGGTCAAAGAGGTCCGGATTCGATAGTCCTACTTTCCTCTTCCCCCTTTCTCCCTGCTTCCAGTAGTTACAGTCACATTACATGCCATCTCTGTTATAGCTGGTATAGTTCTGTTTCTGTAAACCTTCCACTCTGTATAGTAACGTCGTTGACATTTGCATACTCTGTGTCACCTGTATAGTAAATAAAAATATATTCAATGAAAAATAGCAGTGTATTACCTATGCTTAGAAACTCCTGTGCCTTCAGCCTCAAAAGCTGTATATCTGCAGTGTGAGAACATCTAAGGCACTGTGGTCACTACTGTGTTGCTCACTATTCTCCTTGCTAGAGAGTTACTTAGTGGTTTGGGACTCCAAACTACCTGGTCAAGAAAAACATATAATCCAAAATACACAGTGTGAGATTAAGCAAATTAACCCCTGATCAGTAACAATCTTATGTTTTCCATAAATTGGTGAAGGTAAATAGGTGAAGAAAAAAAAAAGAATCCGTGTGATTCTTTGAGTACCAGCATTCATGTAGATTGATAAATTACATAAAAATCACTGGCCCTATATTAGTGTGCATCAGTAATACCAGTAGACAGCCATAGGCATTAGCAGAAGAGAAAAGTAGCAGCAAACAATTCTGGGAAAGAAACCTTTTATTGGTAGGAAGAGAAATGATTCATCAACACATTGTAGTTTCACAAAGTAATTTAGCACACTGAAGACTGTTTAGGCGGTTGGTTTTCCTACCACACTAAAATGCTTGGTTCTAAGATTTTTAATGTAATACGTGATTACAACCTTTTGTAAATACATGAATTTAGCCAATCCTGATGTGGCTAATACCAATAATGTTAATAGCAAAGGATAACAACTGTGCAAAAAATAAAGATCGAATTTATTTACACAGCAAAGAAGCTGACTACTAATCAACTATGACAAAATAAATAGTAGCCGGTATAACTTTAACCACTTGCCTACCTGCCGCAGTGTATATACTGCGGCAGGGCGGCACCTCTGTGCTAGAGCACGTAAAAAAACGGCGTCTAGCAAAACAGGTAGGGGGCGCCCTACCTGTGCCGCCGATCGTGGCAGCGGGTGTCCATCACCGGATCCCGGCTCCCTGCGATTAGCGGCACTCACTGACAGAGAGCACAGCTGCACCTCTGCTCCCTGTCAGCTCCTAACACACTGTCACTGAGAGCAGAGATTAGCTTTCTGGGACAGTGTGTTCCAGTGAAGTACACCCCCCCGACCGCCCACTAGTAAAACACTCCCCTCACACAGTTAACCCTTTCATTCAATAAAAAAGTTAACCCCTTCCTCCCCCGTGCCATTAGTACAGTGTCAGTGTTTTTTTTTTTCACTGACCCCAAGTCAGTTCCCCCCCAGTGTCAAAATGTCCGCCGCAGTCCCACCATAAGTCGCTAATCACTGTCATAAATCGCTGATCACCATAAGTCGCCATATCAAATTACCTATGGATATTAAAAACGTATC
Source organism: Staurois parvus (assembly GCF_062004578.1). Lineage (NCBI taxonomy): Eukaryota > Metazoa > Chordata > Amphibia > Anura > Ranidae > Staurois > Staurois parvus. Next base: position 13,984,292 of record NW_028318143.1, on the reverse strand, counting down.
CAGTTTGTCGCCATTGCACAGGCATGCGCAGTTTTAAAGCATGTCATGTTTGGTATCTATTTACTTGGCATACCATCATCTTTTATATTTTACCAAATAATTGGCCAATATATTGTGTTTTTGTGCATTAAAAGTAAAAAAAGTGTATTTTAAAAAAAAATTGCGTTTAAAAAATTGCTGTGCGAGTACTATGTGCCATAAAAAATTGTAGTACCTGCCATTTTATTCACTATGGTGTTTGCTTTAAAAAAATATATAATGTTTGGGGTTTAAATTAATTTCCTAGCAAAAAAGACTGATTTTTTTCATGTGAACAAAAAGGCTTGGTCTTCAGGTGGTTAGAAGAGTGAGTGATGTGTGGCATAAACTTCTAATGCTGGGCATAAAACACCCCCACCCCCCAAAACGACCCCTTTTTGGAAAGTAGACACCCCAAACTATTTGCTGAGAGGCATGTTGAATCAATAGAAGAATTTATTTTTTTACCACAAGTTTTTGGAAAATGACAAACAAAAACTTTTTTTTTTTTTACACAAAATTGTCACTTAAATTATTTACTGCTCACACATGGCATGGGTATATGTGGAATTACTCCCCAAAATACATTCAGCTACTTCTCCTGAGTATCGGGGTACCACATGTGAGCGACGTTTTGGCAGTCTAGCCAAGTACAGAACCCCAAAATCCAATAAGCATCTTCAGGCTTTTAAAGGGCTTTATTTCCTCATTACACTTCCTGACTACCTATCACAGTTTCGGAGGCCCTGAAATGCCAGGGTAGCACCTAACCCCCCCAAATGACCCTTTTTGGAAAGTAGACACCCCAAGGAATTTGATAAGAGGCATGGTAAGTATTTTGCAGATCTCATTTGTTGCCACAAGTTTTTGTAAAATGAAGAAAAAAAAACAAAAACATTTTTCTATTCTTTTTTTATATTTCAAAACCTTGTGAGAAAAAATGAGATCTGCAAAATACTCACCATGCCTCTTTTTAAATTCCTTGGGGTGTCTACTTTCCAGAAAGGGGTCATTTGGGGGGGTTTGGTGCTATCCTGGCATGTTTGGGCCTTCGAAACTGTGATAGTTTTGAGGACGTGAAATGAGGAAGTTACGCACCTTCAGGCTTTCAAAGTGGTCATTGGATTTCAGGCTCCTGTATGTGGCTAGGCTCCCAAAAAGTCTCACACGTGTGGTATCCTCATACTCGGTAGAAGTAGCAGAATGTATTTTGGGGTGTAATTCCACATATACCCATGGCTTGTGCGAGAAATAAATCATTTAAATGACAACTTTGTGTAAAACAAAAAAAATACAATGCTTTTGTCATTTTCCAGAAACTTGTGGAAAAAAATAAATCTTCCATGGACACAATATGCCTTTCAGCAGAAAATGTAGGGTGTCTACTTTACGAAAAGGGGTCATTTGAGGGTGTTTGTACTATCCTGGCATTTTAGCACCTCATGAAATGTGATGAGCAGTCAGAAAGTAAATGCTGTGTAAATTCCATTATCTATACCATAGTTTGTAGACGCTATAATTTTCACACAAAGCAATCAATATACACTTACTGGGATTTTTTTTAACCACAAACATGTAGCAGAATACATTTTGGCCTAAATTTATGACGAAATTTTAATTTTTTTTGGATATTTTTTATGACCGAAATGAGAAAATATTGTTTTTTTCAAACAAATTTTTTTTTACTTGAAAAATGTTTTTGTTTAGAGCGCCAAAAATAAAAAGCGCACAGGTGATCAAATACCACCAAAAGAAAGCTCTATTTGTGTGAAAAAATGACATAAATTTCATTTATGTACCGTATTGCATGACCGCGCAATTGTCTATTAAACTAGTGCAGCGCTGTATAGCAAAAAAATGGCGTAAATTGCAGTATCTATACCATAGTTTGTAGACGCTATAACTTTCACACAAACCAATCAATATACACTTATTGGGATTTTTTTCCCCCAAAGACATGTAGCAGAATACCTTTTAGCCTAAATTTATAACCAACTTTGAGTTTACTATATATTTTTTATAGCTGAAAATAAAAAATATCATTTTTCTTCAAAATTTTTGGTCTTTTTTTGTTTATAGCGTGAAAAATAAAAAGCTCACAGGTGATCAAATACCACCAAAAGAAAACTCTATTTGTGTGAAAAAAGGAAGTAAATTTCGTTTGGGTGCAGCATTGTATGACCGCGCAATTATCAGATGAATTAGTGCAGCGCCGAGTAACAAAAAGAGGCCTGGTAAGGAAGGGGGGTAAATCCTCTGGATGGCAAGTGGTTAAAAGTAGTAATATTACAATGCAAATACAGAATGTTACCAATACAAAGAAAGATGACTACAGGAAAAAAATAAAGTTACAGGAAAGAGACGGAGCAATGGTGATACATTACACAGACATCCTGATGACTGGTCTTCCAAGAGAGGCAAGGGACAAGGAGAACGTTGGGGGTTTTGCTAAGGTGTTATATACACTCTGCAAAAGACCACCTCTAGAGACACCCACCCAAGTAAATTAACCTCCAATGGGTGGGCTCAGAACACTGGTCACTTTAATTAAAGAAAAACAGGAATTCCCAGCTGCCTTCCATCCCCCTCACCTCAGTTGAGTCTTTTTAAATGGCCTTCCACAGTTCAAACATTCACATTAACCTTCATGAAGGTGAACATTATTATAGGCCCAAGAAGGTGAAAATTATTATAGGCCCAAAATAGCCATCACAAGACAAACAGAGGGCACTTCTCTTAAGCAACTTTAAAACCAAAATATAAAATGTAATATATTACAGTTTACTAATCCTCAGATGTGGTGTCTGCATTAGTTTTATTTTTTAGGCCTTTTTTTTCTTTATGGTTTCCTGTTGATCCTGCCACGAAGGGCTCGTGCACACGTTCTTTGTTTTGTGAAAATTCGGATTTCTCTTCCGAGAGCACTTGACAGGTGTTGAGGACGCCTTGTATCACCTAGCATGCTGCAACCGCATGCAACCCAAACTAGCATGCTGCAGCCGCGTGCATTGTATGCAGTTGTGTGCCCCTTTCAGAGTGGTCCCATTCACTTGAAAAAAAACTTGTGGTTCACTTTTAGTGACTTCCAACCTCACGTGTGAACGAGCTTATAATGTGATTTTTCAACTGCCTTTCACAGAGCCAGTTGTCCAGTAAAAGTGGCAGTTAAAGGATTGAGTCAAACCATTTAGAACTGACGGGGGGGATGCTTACAATGGCCAGCTGTCAAAATACTAAAACAGCTTTGACAATTTTCTGCCTAGCTCCTTTGATTTTTCGATCTAGGATGCAGGATGGGAGGTCGCTGCAGGAGGCACATGCATACCTGACAGCCCAACAGCCACCTGAAAGAGTATACAAGATAGGCTGACAGCATTGAGGTAATAGCTCAGTGTTGTCAGCCTCCAACAGGAAGTGCTGTCACTGGCAGGATCTCCAGGTAAGAAACTGCTAGAGATTCACAAAACATTACTTGATTAAGAAAACTGTATATTGTGAGACATGATGCCAAGCATGCTACAAATGTAGGGTTTACATACAGCAGTTCAGCCATGTGCTGCTAATGTGACTGAAGACACATTCACGGATTGTTCTACCTATTGTACAATTTATTTCTGTGGGCTTTTATACTTTTGTAATTAATTACAGCTTTTGACCTGATGAAGGGAATGTTATCTCTTGATAGCCTGACCTGATAAAAAGTTATGTTTTGATCTCACTCACGCTGTTTTCCTCTGCAAGTTGAAGGAAATGGAAAAAAAGTGTTTTTAGTCTATGTGCTGTATAAGATGTTCTTACACTTGAATATGTACCAGTGGCTGTTTGGGCCTCTGTTCATCACTATGATGAGTGGTTATTTTTAGTCCGCTGATATGCAAACTGCACAGCCACAGGCAGGGGTGGACTGACAACTCATGGGGCCCCCAGGCAATAGGGGATCATGGGGCCCCTGTGTCCTTGACCAAACTCAAAAAAGCCTTTGAAAAAGGTACCAGGGGCATCACATGGGGCCCCCTACTGACCATGGGCCCTCGGGCAGTGGCCGAGTTTCCAAATGGTCAGTCCGCCCCTGGCCACAGGGGTGTATCTAATGTGAGGCAAACAAGGTGCTAGCCTTGGACAGCATTTTACAGGGGGGCAGCTTTGCTCCCAGGAAGAAGAGACACATGTGGGATTGAGCGTCAGGGCCACCATGGGGGGGGGGCAGTTGACACACAAGTAGGGGTACCGGGGCCCACTGTCAGGCAGACTCCAGTCAGGATCTGTAGTGTGTGCCGAGTTGTGCGGGCAATGCGGGATAACACCAGATCCTGACACCATCTGAGGAGCTGCTGCTGGACAGGTAAGAGCTTGGAGGACTGGTGCTTCCCCACTCCCATCATGCTGCACCCCTCCACACTGCCTCCCATCACGCTATCCCCTCCTGTCATGCTGCCCCCCATCACACTGCCCCCCACCTGACCCGCTGCCCCCCCACTGTCCCAATGCCCTCCACCTTTTTGCTGCCCCTACTGCCCTGCTGCCCCCCATCACACTGCCCCTCCTGCCCCCCACTGTCCCACTGCCTTCCTCCTTTTTTGCTGCCCCCCTCCTGCCCTGCATCTTAAACAGGAATGGGTGGGACAAATTTAGTTGGGGGGCGATTTTATTCTTTCCTAGAGCTGCACAAAACCAAAATACATCACTGCACAGACATGTGGTATGCAGGGGCAGACTGACCATTTGGAAACTCGGGCACTGCCCGAGGGCCCAGGGTCAGTAGGGGGCCCCATGAGATGCCCCTGGTACCTTTTTCATAGGCTTTTTTGAGTTTAGGCAAGGACACAGTGGCCCCATGATCCCCTATTGCCCGGGGGCCCCATGAGTTGTTAGTCCGCCCCTAGTGGTATGCCATGTGTTAACCAAAAAGAATTGTTCCTGAAACATTTGTTTGATTTCCTAATAGTTAGTGGGGTCAGACTGATGATCGTTTTTGTCTGTAGCGACAAGGAAAATTGAATCAGAAGGATGGAAAATTTTTGCCTAAGAGAATTCTTATCTGATCAAATTCCGTTCTAATTCCGAATCGGGTAAAATCACATATATTGTAATACACATGTGCAAACTTTCTTCTGAAAGGTGAAATTTAATTTTCACAAACATTCATTCTTATGTGTTATAAACATTCCCACACCGTATATGTATATCAGTGTCCCCCCTTACCTTGGTGCATTCACTCCCTGAGTACTCCCTTACATCAGTGACCCCCCCTGGCCCGTGGCCATATTTGTTATGAGCAGCCGCTGTTCGTAACAGACATTTATGGACAGCTTGCAAATCGTATGATATTTACAAACTGTTGGCAACCCTGGTCACTGGTGGTACCCGGCAACACCCCTTTTGATAATGTACATTGTGTACGAAACACGTTAAGGAGGAGTCCCGCACGCCGTGACGTCACGCTGCCGAATCACAGAGGTCCGGCGGCCATTTTCACAATCCAGCTGGTTAGTGCACAGAGCAGCTCTATGCTGCCTGCATACATTCTATAAGGATTATACTTGCTATTTCAACTATTACCTGTTTATCCATGGAGGATGTTTTACAAATGTGTGTTCATCTTACTTTATTTTAATCAACTTAATAAAATCTCCCTTAATTTGAAATACTACACTATGGGCACCATTTTTTGCTCTGCACCGAGCATTTAGTCCCCCAGGATCCCAGGTGACCATCCCAGGGCCCAGAGGAGAGAGATCCATAGCAGGCCCCCACCACAGCTTACCTTTAATGGGGACCTCTAGAGGTGACATCCTACTGCCCATATCCATGGAAGAGGTTATCCATTCCAGGCTGCATCCTTTCCAGGACAGAGGGGACCTCTGGTTTATTGATATTATTGCACATGTAAATTGCGTCTCTGGTGAGTGTGCAATTTTACTATTTTCCTGCACGTCACCGGTTTATATGCTTCACTGGGATTATCAGAGTCACCTATCCTGAATAATTTCCTGCACCTATATTGAACATTTATTCATCTGTTCTTTGTAGTGCATGTTCTGACTGGACATTGAATATATATTATGTGTTTTTATTTATGATCTAAGGGCTTTACTAGTAATTTGTATAGTGAATTTTCAGCCTCAGGCACTTATATTTATATTTTTATTTTGCTTGGATTTAGAGTTTCATATAATTTTAGCGCTGCACTACGTGTTTTACATATACTGGTGGTATTATTGAAAGCTCTGATAATCCATCTTGCTGATTTTCTGCATGAACATTCAAAGGAAGATCTACCCGTGTATAGCCTCCTTAAGAGGGAGGATCTTGCCTCTGCACACTAACCTCAAGGCACCCTTAGCCTGGGTTCACATATATGCAGTGCAGTATATTGCATGTGATTCACACAGGAACCGCACCACATTCCTGTGCAAATCACATGCGATTTGTGTGCAGTGCAATTTGGAGCCATACATTTTGTATGGCTCTAATTGCACCGCACCAAAAAGGTGCAGGACCCTTTTTTGGGTCCGCACTAGAATTGGATCGCATGGGTATTCACACTTATGCAATCTGATTCTGCATATCGCACCACGTTTTGTGGACCGCTTTCGGGGTGTTGTCAACTTACCATACACACCCGCAGCAGTTTGCATGAACGGGACGCGATTCTGATACGGTGCGGAATTCACATAGAAAACGCTGCTAATTCTGCACCACATCAGTGTGAACCAGGACTTAAAGTGTATCTCCAAACAAAAAGTTTTTTCTTGTCTTTGAAACTGTAAAAAGGTAATTAGAACCCCTGTTCGGTTTTCTTTTTTTTTTTTTTTTTTTGGTCGGCTTGGATCAAATGTGGTAATTTCTTTTCACTTCTTGCCCCATAGACACAACAGGAAGGGAATGAAAGTAAGGGGAAAGCACATCTTAGACAACTATTTCCATATACTGTATGAGCGCCCCCATTGAAATATCTCTCCTCACCTCTTTTGGTGAGAACTGTAAAATTTTGGATTTCCCATCAATTTTTTGAGATCACCTAAAAGTGAGCAGAGTAGGCGATAGTCTGATAAATTTGGGTAGAGAGTTCCAGAGGATGGAGGAAGCTCTGCAGAAGTCCTGGAGACGAGCATGGGAGGAGGAGACAAGGGAGCTAGAGAGTAGGAGGTCATGCGAGGTGCAGAGAGGACAGTTTGGGTGATATTTGGAGACAAGATTGGTGATGTAATTTGGGACAGAGTCATAAATGGCTTTATAAGTTATTGTTAATGTTTTGAAATTTATCAGTTGGGCAATGAGAAGCAAGTGGAGGGATTGGCAGAGAGGGATGGCTGATACAGAACGGTTAGTAAGGTGGATGAGTCTGGCAGCAGCATTCATGATAGACTGAAGTGGGGATAGCCTGCGATTCGGTAGGCCAATGAGGAGGGAGTTACAATAGTCAAGGCGAGAGATAACAAGGGAGTGAGTAAGTTGCTTACTAACCCCCCCCCCCAACAATGGTGGTCAGTGGCAGTGCTGGTAACTCCCCCTTGCACTAGTGGTCAGAGGCAGTACTTCTTAGCCCTTCTGATTTTATGGAACGTGTCAAAGTGAGGAAAAATGTCCCCAAATGATATCCCATCTCTTCCTGTTCTGGTAACACTTTAAATGTTGGATTTTCCCTAAGGGCCAGGTCACACAACAAAAATGCATGCCGGATGCATTCCAGATACGTTCTTGCTTACAGCTCACACCACAGGCAGTTCCGGTGCAGTTTTGATGCAGTTTGCTATGTTCCAGTATGGTTCTGTGCAGAATGTTCTACTTTTTTTTCTGCACCTGAAACTGACTGGAACTGACTGCACTAATGTGAACTAGGGCCATTGGAATACATGGAAAACACTGTGCATGCTTTTTTGATGCAGAAAAAAATGCACTGAACTGCATCTGGTGTGAACTAGCCCTTAAAGTTAAACTATACTCACCTTGGCTCCAGCAATGTGGCGTCCTGGAGCTCCCTACTACCCTGGCTTCCAGGTACAGAGCACCGGCTGCTTTCATTGCACAGGAGTGAAGTCAGATTGCCACATCTGTGCAGTGAGCTTCACGTGCACAGATCACTGTACAGGGGCGAATAGGCAGGCGGATCATTTTAATGGAAAAGAGACAAAGCAGGTCTCTTCTGCAATTAAAATCCTGCCTGTTCACCCACTTTGCTTTTGTTTATAAAGTTCCACTTTAATTTTAGCCCAGTAGCAGTGATCGCCAAGACGCATAGGGGTTTATTTACTAAAGCTGGAGAGTCCAAAATCAGACTCACTTCTGCATAGAAACCAATCAGCTTCCAGGTTTCATTGCCAAAGCTTCATTGAACAAGCTGAGGTTAGAAGCTGATTGGTTTCTATGCAGAAGGGAGTCTGATTTTGGACTCTCCAGCTTTAGTAAATAAACCCCATAGGGTCTATTTATTCCATGAATCTGCATGTAAATTCATTCTGTCTAAAATGGGCAAAGACGAATGCTCTATAGACTACTAGGGCCACTAGAGGGAGCTGAGGAGCACAGAAATAAATACAAAAATGTAACAAGACACACAATGTAACAATTCCAGAGAATGTTAGCAGGAATTAGCAAACAAATGTCATATCTGATTAATTTCTATTTATATACAATTTTTATTTTACAAATAAACATGCATTAAAGTCTGCACCACCTATACTGATTTTACAAGGCAGGGGTCTCCAAACTTTCTAAACAAACGTCCAGTTTACTGTCCTTCAAACTGTAGGGGGACTGGACTGTGACCAATGGGAGAAGAAAATGTCCTGGCATTAGTGGGAGAAAACAATCATTGGTATTAGGGGGAGGAATACTGCCTCATCATTGGTATTAGGGGGAGTAATAGTACCTCATTGTTAGTATCAATGGGAGGAAATACTGCCTCGCCATTGGTATCAATGGGAGGAAATACTTCCCCATTGTTAGTAGCAATGGGAGAAATAGTGCCCCATCATTGGTATCAATGGGAGAAATAGTGCCCCATCATTGGTATCAACAGGAGAAATAGTGCCCCACCATTGGTATCAATGGGAGGAATAGTGCCCCATCATTGGTATCAATGGGAGAAATAGTGCCCCATCATTGGTATCAATGGGAGAAATAGTGCCTCACCATTGGTATCGATGGGAGAAATAGTACACCATCATTGGTATCAATGGGAGGAATAGTGCCTCACCATTGGTATCGATGGGAGAAATAGTGCACCATTGTTAGTATCAATGGGAGAAATAGTGCCCCATCATTGGTATCAATGGGAGAAACAGTGCCCCACCATTGGTAACAATGGAAGGAATAGTGCCCCATCATTGGTATCAACAGGAGAAAAAGTGCCTCACCATTGGTATCGATGGGAGAAATAGTGCCCCATCATTAGTATCAATGGGAGAAATAGTACACCATCATTGGTATCAATGGGAGGAATAGTGCCTCACCATTGGTATCGATGGGAGAAATAGTGCACCATTGTTAGTATCAATGGGAGAAATAGTGCCCCATCATTGGTATCAATGGGAGAAACAGTGCCCCATCATTGGTATCAATGGGAGAAATAGCACCCCATCATTGGTATCAATGGGAGAAATACTGCCCCATTGTTAGTATCAAAATGGGAGAAACAGTGCCCCACCATTGGTATCGATGGGAGAAATAGTGCCCCATTGTTAGTATCAATGGGAGAAATAGTGCCCCACCATTGGTATCAACGGGAAAAATAGTGCCCCATCATTGGTATCAACAGGAGAAATAGTGCCCCATCATTGGTATCAATGGGAAAATAGTGCTCCATCATTGGTATCAATAGCAGAAAAAGTGCCCCATCGATAGTATCAACAGGAGGATTCATGCCCCATCATTAGTATCAATGAAAGGAATAGTGCCACATCATTGGTATCAATGGGAGGATTAGTGCCCCATCATTAGTATCAATGAAAGGAATAGTACCCCATTATTGGTACCAACAGGAGGATTAGTGCCCCATTGTTAGTATCAATGAAAGGAATAGTGCCCTTCATTGGTATCAAAGGGGGAATAATGCCCCAACAATGTTGTCAATAGGAGGAATAGTGCCTCATTGTCGATGTCAGTGGGAGAAACTATGCCACACTGTTGCTTGCAGTGGGAGGAATAATGCCTTGAGGCCAGAAAAAAGCAAGCAAAGGGCTGTATCTGGCCCCCAGGCCACAGTTTGGAGACCACTGTTCTAAAGGCTGGATATTTTTTATCTCAAAGTGTTACTAAACCCAGGACCCTGCATTCACTATCAATGAGAGGAAATACTGCCCCACCATTGGTATCAATGGGAGGAATAGTGCCCCATTGTTAGTATCAATGGAAGAAATAGTGCCCCATCATTGGTATCAATGAGAGGAATAGTGCCCCATCATTGGTATCAATGGGAGAAATAGTGCCCCATCCTTAGTATTGACAGGAGGATTAGTGCCCCATCATTAGTATCAATGAAAGGAATAGTACCCCATCATTGGTATCAATGGGAGTATTAGTGCCCCATCATTAGTATCAGTGAAAGGAATAGTACCCCATCATTGGTATCAACCCCGGACCCTGCATTCAATATATCTGTCCTACCACAGTACGCACAACATGGAAATGCAGTTATTTTAGTAAATATAAACTGCTAAATACCTTTTCTCATCAGCAGTTAGAGCAGTCTTGTGACTTCAGCAGAGCAATGGTTAAAGTTTGTAGGAAGAGTTTTCTTTCTGCTCTAGGAGGATGTAGGACCTCTGTCCCTCTGCCTGGACAGTGCTGATTGACCCTGTGCTGATCACATGCACCCTCCCAAGAGAAAAAAAAACCTCTCTAGTAATACACACCAAACTGAGCATGTGCATGTGACCACGTATTCAGTCTGTATCAGGTGGTCATTTCAACAAGGGGGGGGGGCAGAAAGAAATAATCAAACAGCCTTTTTACACAATGCAGAGGATTAACCCCTTAGGCTCCACAGTGAGTATAACAAGCATGCTTTCCTGCATATACAGACTGATTGTACTATACAATATAAAGTGCAGCGCTAAAAAATTATAAATGTGACAAAAAAGAATATGAATATGAAAAATAAATAATATAGGTGCACGCAATGTGGCAAAGATGGAGTTCAGGATGTAGTCATCAACATGGAAAAGGGTAGATGTATTCCCTTGATCAGAGAAGATCCTCAAAACAAAGCAGCAAAGGATCCACTAAACAGCAAGGAAGAAATCACAGCTCCACCAGAGAAAGCCACCACTCCTCCACTGCACATCAACGGTATCTAGGAGGAGATACTCCCCACAAGGGATCAAGAAAAAATGCCCATAGTGAAGTACAGTTGAAACTGGTTTAATGGGGTAAGACAGGATGCATCCAATAAAATGGCAGTAAATGAAATAGCACATGGCTAGCAAAACATGAAAGCTAGCAATTAAGAAACAAACAGGACTAACCGTCCTGTCAGATGTAGTGGCCGCCGGAGCTCCACAATGCTCCGACGGCGTGACGTCAAAGCGTGCGCAGGCTCCTCCTTACGCGTTACGTGCAAAGCACATCTTCAGAGAAAGAACCGGTGTACGCCGCGACGTGCAGATCAGAGCTAAATAGATCAAAAGGCGCATGCGCGATAGCCAGGCGCCATTTTGTCATAGCTCAAAAAGGTCTGCATGTCCATCATAGACTACCAGAGGGACAGCAGACGGTACAACAATTAAAATCAGGCATACATACTCTATGCAAAATGGTCATACATAAAAGGAAAATGTTAATGAATAATGAAAACTTAAAAAGGAAAAGAAAAAAAGGGATATAACTATAACCATGGACAATATCATGATTATTAAGAAAACAAGCCAGATCGAAAGGCGCATGCGCCATAGCAAGGCGCCATTTTGTCATAGCTCAAACAACAGAGAAACAGGGTCTACATGCTCATAATGAATTAACAGAAGAGCAGAAGACCATACTTCAATTAGGGATTGAGCAAATCTCTCCATACCTAAAATAAGATCATACATAATGGAGAGTAATGGCATAAAAAATAAAAACTGTAATATATAAATAACCATGAAATTAAAAAGGGGGGGCCAATAAGTACATATATAACGCAGCAATAATTATGTGATAATAACAAACACATCATATTACAAAAATATGATTCAAAAATACAAAGATATGTATTGAAATAAAATTCAATAAAATACACAAAAAAATATATAAAAATAAAAATGAAAATGTGAAGAAAACTGTTATTTCAGCTATTGTCTATAAAACAATTTACGTCAAGTTCGACGTTAAGGCCCCGTGGGTATAGAGTATCCAATTGACAAATGTATCTAGTTTCTAACTGTGAAACAGCCCGGATTTTATAAGTACCTCTCCAATGTGGAACAATAGTATCAATTCCAGTGAATCTCAAAAGGGAAGGATCTCTCCCATGATGGCGTCTAAAATGTAGTGAGAGAGAGTGATCTTTAAAGCCCTTTCTAATATTATTTATATGTTCCCTGAGCCGATCACGTAACCTTCTCGTGGTACGGCCCACATACTGCTTGGAGAAGGGACATTCGAGAAGGTAAACTACATGCTTGCTATTACAACATATAAACTTGTCTATATTATATGTGTTGTTATTGGAACTGGAACGGAAAGTAGTGATTTTCCTTTTTCTATTACCATCTACTTTACAAGCTATGCATTTGTTGCACGGGTAGAAACCTTTATAATTAAATAAAGACAGAGGCTTAGCAGGAGGATTAATCACATTGGGAGATATAATATCTCTCAAAGTAGATGGCTTACGAAAAATAACCTCTGGTGAGTTAGGCAGAATTTTGTTTAAGATGGGATCAGCTCTCAAAATTTGCCAATTCTTTTTGATAATATGGCGAATAGATCTATGTTGAATAGAAAAGGTAGTGATGAAAGGGCAAATTAAATTCTTAGGAGGTTTAGGGTTTGACTTAAGGAGTTGTTCCCTTCCCATAACTACAACCATAATAATGGTGTCATCAAGCGTGGAGGTATTGTAACCCTTTTCAATAAATCTTTCCTTCAAAATGGAAGCTTGTGTATGGTAATCCTTTAGATCAGTACAATGCCTTCTAATCCTCTGAAACTGACTTTTAGGGATGTTAGAAAGCCAATTTGGATGATGGCAACTATCAAGAGGAATGTAACTGTTACGATCGGAAGGTTTAAAGTAAGACTTAGTAACAATCTTACCACCAATGTTCATGAGAACTAAATCAAGATAATTAATTTCCACCATACTATAAGTATACGTGAAATTAATATTACTAGTGTTGTAATTAAACGTTCCGAAAAAATTAATGAGAGATTGCTCGCTACCATTCCATAACAAAAGTACGTCATCAATGTACCTTTTGTAGAAGGATAATTCAGGCCACTCCCTAGCATAAATAACCTCCTCCTCCCAGTATGACATGAAGAGGTTGGCAAGGCTGGGGGCAAACTTAGCCCCCATAGCCACGCCCTTAATCTGCAGATAAAAGTTGCCATCGAACCACATATAATTCTTTTTCATCGCAAAATCCAGTAATTCAAGGATAAAACACATATGAGGTAAGATAAGGAGCTATGATGTTTTAAATAATACTCAACTGCCTGCAAGCCTTCTTGATGGCTTATACTACTATATAGGGCTTCCACATCTGCAGTAACTAAATAGGTAGTGGGATTAGTAGCAATATCTTGTATAGCGTTCAGTACTTGCTTAGTATCCTTTAAATAGGATGGTGTAAGGGTGACAAGTGGCTGGAGATAGTGATCTATGTAGGCTCCAATCTTGGAGCAGAGGGAATTGATCCCACTTACAATTGGCCTACCCGGAGGGTGCAAAGCATCCTTATGCACCTTGGGTAAAATGTACATAATGGGTAATCTAGGTACTTTTGGACACAAGAAAACCTTTTCTTTCTGGTTAATTAACTTATTATCAAATCCAGAACTGATAATGCTCTTTAGAGATTTCTTATATTTCAGAATGGGGTTATTATTCAAAGGTAGATACGTGGTAGTGTCATTCAGAATTTTATAAACCTCATCAACATAATATTGCTTATCCAGAATCACTACCCCCCCCACCTTTATCCGCCGGGCGAATGACCAAATCATTCTTCTCAAGAAGAGAACTCATAGCCATTTTTGTAGAGTGGTCAGTATAATTCTAACGGGAAGACTATTTAAATCCCTTAAAACCTGTTCCCGGAAAAGACCCACTGCAGAGTTAGCTTGAGGAGGTGGATTATAGGTGGAGGCATTGCTCAAATTGGAGTAACTGTATTTAGCAGGCTCCTTACTAATAGGGTTAGTAAGAAAGTATCTCCTAATAGATAACTTTCTTGAGAACTTATGGACATCTATGAAAGCCTCAAATTTATTAAGGTGTCTTGTAGGGGCAAATTTGAGGCCTTTATCGAATAGTTTAATCTCATCAGCAGTAAGATCAAAAAAAATTCTTTTTTGTCACATTTATAATTTTTTAGCGCTGCACTTTATATTGTATATTTATGTGAGGATTTTTTGGTTGTCCTATGTGTTTCAGCTGCTTGTCCATTTAAAAGCGCTCACTTTTTTGCTCTCTGTTTCATACGTTTATTTACCAATACGAGTTTGTAGCAGCTTTTTCATCTTTAAATCATGGGAGATATCTTTGACATCAGAGCCTCTAGGATGGCAATTCCAGACGATGTTTATACACAATCTCATGAATCCAATGACCTTAAGGGCATTTTTCTACACTTGAATAATCTCACTACCTCTGAGCTTAAAACATTATGGGATGTATCCTTCTTAGAGAGGTACATCAAAGAGCAGATGGTACCTAGGGCTCTTAGATGGAGCATCCCACCAGATGCGGATGACTCTACCACCCTTTCTGAGTGGTACCAATTTTTCAACTCAGTTGGTATTGAGTTACTTAAATTTCTTCTAATCAGAAAGAAGAAAAAGTTGAGACTTTTGGATAACGAGATCAGTCTGATTAAAGAAAAATTGGTGCCTTTTATGGCTATGGAAGATTACACATTAGAATCTAATAAACTTAAGAAGCATTTAGAGGACATTGAAAATGAACAAAGAGTAAAGAAAAAGAAAAAGTACATTCGTGACAGTAATGATTATCAATCTAAGTTGGTATTCAAGTGGCAACTCTCTCCTGAGGAGTCACAACCTATACAAATACCATCTGTGTCAGCACAGCTACCTTACTCTCAACCCTCTAAGCATAAGCGTGCTAAAAAGAGGTTTAACCAACCTTGGATTACACCTTCTGTTCCACCTATACCTACTCATAATAGGTTCGAACCACTTTCATATA
Source organism: Staurois parvus (assembly GCF_062004578.1). Taxonomy (NCBI): domain Eukaryota; kingdom Metazoa; phylum Chordata; class Amphibia; order Anura; family Ranidae; genus Staurois; species Staurois parvus. The sequence goes on along the minus strand of NW_028318143.1, from coordinate 13,968,919 downwards.
TGCCAGAGACTAATATAGGCCCCAGGGACTCTAGATGGCATCCACATGGCCAATCTATGTCTCATCAACAAACATACCCTGACTCTCATTATAGAGATTATCAGGATATTCCGCCTAGACCGGGCTATTATAGAGGTCCACCCCAATCTAGAAATTATAATAGCCCCTATAAATCCAATTATTATGGTGGTCCACCTCCCAAGGGGAATTACCATCCTAATAATAACTATCACCAGCAACCAGGGACTTCAAGGAATTCAGGTCCCCCCAGACCACCTAGTGGGCCTTATCCACCTCCTAATAATGTGGTTCCCCTTATGTCACAGGGACCTCCTAATTATTACCCTCATGTTTCCCAACCTGCGCATTTTTTAGGGACAGGTCAGGGGACAAAAAGAAACAAAGAGGGAAGAGAGGAGGAAGGAGAACGCATGTACACCCCCAAAAAGAGGAAGTTTTAAAAGGTAATGGTATTTTTAATCTCAGTAAAGTTGATCTTACTGCTGATGAGATTAAACTACTCGATAAAGGCCTCAAATTTGCCCCTACAAGACACCTTAATAAATTTGAGGCTTTCATAGATGTCCATAAGTTCTCAAGAAAGTTATCTATTAAGAGATACTTTCTTACTAACCCTATTAGTAAGGAGCCTGCTAAATACAGTTACTCCAATTTGAGCAATGCCTCCACCTTTAATCCACCTCCTCAAGCTAACTCTGCAGTGGGTCTTTTCCGGGAACAGGTTTTAAGGGATTTAAATAGTCTTCCCGTTAGAAAATATTATACTGACCACTCTACAAAAATGGCTATGAGTTCTCTTCTTGAGAAGAATGATTTGGTCATTCGCCCGGCGGATAAAGGTGGGGGGGTAGTGATTCTGGATAAGCAATATTATGCTGATGAGGTTTATAAAATTCTGAATGACACTACCACTTATCTACCTTTGAATAATAACCCCATTCTGAAATATAAGAAATCTCTAAAGAGCATTATCAGTTCTGGATTTGATAATAAGTTAATTAACCAGAAAGAAAAGGTTTTCTTGTGTCCAAAAGCACCTAGATTACCCATTATGTACATTTTACCCAAGGTGCATAAGGATGCTTTGCACCCTCCGGGTAGGCCAATTGTAAGTGGGATCAATTCCCTCTGCTCCAAGATTGGAGCCTACATAGATCACTATCTCCAGCCACTTGTCACCCTTACACCATCCTATTTAAAGGATACTAAGCAAGTACTGAACGCTATACAAGATATTGCTACTAATCCCACTACCTATTTAGTTACTGCAGATGTGGAAGCCCTATATAGTAGTATAAGCCATCAAGAAGGCTTGCAGGCAGTTGAGTATTATTTAAAACATCATAGCTCCTTATCTGTACCTCATATGTGTTTTATCCTTGAATTACTGGATTTTGCGATGAAAAAGAATTATATGTGGTTCGATGGCAACTTTTATCTGCAGATTAAGGGCGTGGCTATGGGGGCTAAGTTTGCCCCCAGCCTTGCCAAACTCTTCATGTCATATTGGGAGGAGGAGGTTATTTATGCTAGGGAGTGGCCTGAATTATCCTTCTACAAAAGGTACATTGATGACGTACTTTTGTTATGGAATGGTAGCGAGCAATCTCTCATTCATTTTTTCAGAACGCTTAATTACAACACTAGTAATATTAATTTCACGTATACTTATAGTATGGTGGAAATTAATTATCTTGATTTAGTTCTCATGAACATTGGTGGTAAGATTGTTACTAAGTCTTACTTTAAACCTTCCGATCGTAACAGTTACATTCCTCTTGATAGTTGCCATCATCCAAATTGGCTTTCTAACATCCCTAAAAGTCAGTTTCAGAGGATTAGAAGGCATTGTACTGATCTAAAGGATTACCATACACAAGCTTCCATTTTGAAGGAAAGATTTATTGAAAAGGGTTACAATACCTCCACGCTTGATGACACCATTATTATGGTTGCAGATATGGGAAGGGAACAACTCCTTAAGTCAAACCCTAAACCTCCTAAGAATTTAATTTGCCCTTTCATCACTACCTTTTCTATTCAACATAGATCTATTCGCCATATTATCAAAAAGAATTGGCAAATTTTGAGAGCTGATCCCATCTTAAACAAAATTCTGCCTAACTCACCAGAGGTTATTTTTCGTAAGCCATCTACTTTGAGAGATATTATATCTCCCAATGTGATTAATCCTCCTGCTAAGCCTCTGTCTTTATTTAATTATAAAGGTTTCTACCCGTGCAACAAATGCATAGCTTGTAAAGTAGATGGTAATAGAAAAAGGAAAATCACTACTTTCCGTTCCAGTTCCAATAACAACACATATAATATAGACAAGTTTATATGTTGTAATAGCAAGCATGTAGTTTACCTTCTCGAATGTCCCTGCTCCAAGCAGTATGTGGGCCGTACCACGAGAAGGTTACGTGATCGGGTCAGGGAGCATATAAATAATATTAGAAAGGGCTTTAAAGATCACTCTCTCTCACTACATTTTAGACGCCATCATGGGAGAGATCCTTCCCTTTTGAGATTCACTGGAATTGATACTATTGTTCCACATTGGAGAGGTACTTATAAAATCCGGGCTGTTTCACAGTTAGAAACTAGATACATTTGTCAATTGGATACTCTATACCCACGGGGCCTTAACGTCGAACTTGACGTAAATTGTTTTATAGACAATAGCTGAAATAACAGTTTTCTTCACATTTTCATTTTTATTTTTATATATTTTTTTGTGTATTTTATTGAATTTTATTTCAATACATATCTTTGTATTTTTGAATCATATTTTTGTAATATGATGTGTTTGTTATTATCACATAATTATTGCTGCGTTATATATGTACTTATTGGCCCCCCCTTTTTAATTTCATGGTTATTTATATATTACAGTTTTTATTTTTTATGCCATTACTCTCCATTATGTATGATCTTATTTTAGGTATGGAGAGATTTGCTCAATCCCTAATTGAAGTATGGTCTTCTGCTCTTCTGTTAATTCATTATGAGCATGTAGACTCTGTTTCTCTGTTGTTTGAGCTATGACAAAATGGCGCCTTGCTATGGCGCATGCGCCTTTCGATCTGGCTTGTTTTCTTAATAATCATGATATTGTCCATGGTTATAGTTATATCCCTTTTTTTCTTTTCCTTTTTAAGTTTTCATTATTCATTAACATTTTCCTTTTATGTATGACCATTTTGGATAGAGTATGTATGCCTGATTTTAATTGTTGTACCGTCTGCTGTCCCTCTGGTAGTCTATGATGGACATGCAGACCTTTTTGAGCTATGACAAAATGGCGCCTGGCTATCGCGCATGCGCCTTTTGATCTATTTAGCTCTGATCTGCACGTCGCGGCGTACACCGGTTCTTTCTCTGAAGATGTGCTTTGCACGTAACGCGTAAGGAGGAGCCTGCGCACGCCTTGACGTCACGCCGTCGGAGCATTGTGGAGCTCCGGCGGCCACTACATCTGACAGGACGGTTAGTCCTGTTTGTTTCTTAATTGCTAGCTTTCATGTTTTGCTAGCCATGTGCTATTTCATTTACTGCCATTTTATTGGATGCATCCTGTCTTACCCCATTAAACCAGTTTCAACTGTACTTCACTATGGGCATTTATTCTTGATCCCTTGTGGGGAGTATCTCCTCCTAGATACCGTTGATGTGCAATGGAGGAGTGGTGGCTTTCTCTGGTGGAGCTGTGATTTCTTCCTTGCTGTTTAGTGGATCCTTTGCTGCTTTGTTTTGAGGATCTTCTCTAATCAAGGGAATACATCTACCCTTTTCCATGTTGATGACTACATCCTGAACTCCATCTTTGCCACATTGCGTGCACCTCTGGTCAGTGTGCACTGCCACCTGAAGTCACCTTTACTGGGACTTTCTTTATTGGGCCTTTTTTTTATATTATTTATTTTTCATATTCATATTCTTTTTTGTCACATTTATAATTTTTTAGCGCTGCACTTTATATTGTATATTTATGTGAGGATTTTTTGGTTGTCCTATGTGTTTCAGCTGCTTGTCCATTTAAAAGCGCTCACTTTTTTGCTCTCTGTTTCAGACTGATTGTACTGTTGTGGGTTTAGTAACACTTTAAAGGTCTAAAAACAGTGTTACAAAAAAACCCCAAAACAATCCTCCTGAAAAAGTCCAAAAATTTTGAAAAAAATAAATAATGTTTCTTCATAAATCTTGGCCAAAATGTATTCAGTTATCTTTTTAGTAAAAAAAACCCCAAATTAGTTGATAACCAAAAATTAAAATTTAAAAAAACATTTTTTACATTTTTATTTTTTAATATTATTTATGGGTTTTTTTAACATACTGTCACCCTAGCAGTATAGTATCACCATAGTGACACTGTATTACTTGTGGGGGGTGATGAAGATTTTAATTTTTTTACACTGATTGCTTTTACATCCATAAAGGCTGTAAAAGCAATCATTTCTCCTTTTCTCTGACTGCATTCTTGCAGCCATTGAGAAATACTGTGTGAGCTGTGATTGGTCACAGTTTGTCACATGGTACAAGGCTGTTGTGAATAGCCATGTACCATGTGGTCTCTGTGATCATTCACAGATTTCACACGTAGTAAGCAATGATGTCAGAAGTGACATCTTGCTTACAACTATTCATGTGATCACTCATTGGCCAATCAGTGATCACATGATTGGGAACTCACACAGAGGTCCTGTACAGCGATTGGTGTACAGGACACAGCGGACACTGGATCGCGTTGCCATGCGCTCCCAGGGAGCGCACACAGGCTAAAATGGCGGGCGCCGTTTACGAACAGCAAACCGCTCCTGAACTGCTCCTGTCCAGCCATTTATATACATGGGTCGGATGGGAAGTGGTTAAAGGAGCATGTTTTATTGTAATGTTTTCAGTGACAGGGCCACTTAAAAAGTGTAATTTATTTGCACACTAAAAATACATATGGCATATGTCAATGCTGCACAGCCCACCTAGTTCAGCTTGGTAGTAAATCAAATGTAACATCACCCCAAAAATATTTAATTAAGTTTAGGAGAATACAGACACATTTTTAATACCAAATTAATATAATAGTAAACGTATGTTGGAAAACAGGACACATACCAACAAATCAGCCTCCTGGGCACTGAAACGCTTCCCAAAATTCCATAAAAGGCTCTGTGTTGCTTGTCAGCAGCTAAATATCACCTGCTTTCAGCAAAAGGAAGTGAACTGTGTCATTTTAACACCCACTTTAAAACATAACAACAGCTGTAGAATGTGCAAGGTACACTGAAGTGCAAGTGTGAATCTTTGCACATTTGTTTTTTGCGCATTCAAAAAACAAGGTTCTGATACTATGGCCTAGTTCTCATCTAGCAGCAGCATTTTTTAAATGTGCGTTTTTGCTACGTTTATTTAAATGAGCTGCTCCCTGCTGCAAAAACACACCAAAGTAGCTCCTGTACCTTTTTTCTGGAGCTTTGGTACATTTTTTTAAAAGTGGGCGCGCATTTTGTCGTGTGACAAAACACCAGTTTTTTATGCGCTTTTGGGGTGCCAATACCAGTGAATGGCACCTAAATGCATATTGCTCAATTTGCTGTGGCTTTACCATGTTCCAGAATCGCAGGCAGAATTTCGTGATTCTGCTGGTGATTTTAGAATGCTCAGATGTGAATGGGGCCTATCAGAGGGAGAAGATATTAGTGAATCATGTCTCCCTGAAAAAGTTTGCATGCCAAAACATTTAGAAATAAGAAGTCATTTCACCTTAACGTGACACTAAACTCATCTCTCTCTACCTGGACACACTTTAATCGCCTATATGGGTTTAAAAAAGCTTCATAAAAATGGTAGCTCTTCCCAAACTTTTTTTCACCATCCAGTTCCTCCCAATTTCTTTAACATTCTGACCAAAAATATCTCTACAGGATTTTCTGATAGTTCATCTGGAGCACTAAGAAAGCAACAAAAAGGTAATGCACATTGCAACAATCCCCCAGTAAAAGAATACTTTATTTTCCTTATCTGAAACTGTATAATTTAGCATCTCTGACCAGGGATTGGATTCATGGCGCTTCAATGTACATGAACACTGAATTTGACCAAAATATGACACTTCATAAAATATATAATTGCTATACATTCTTCACAAATTCACAAAGATCTCCTGGTCACTGAGGTGATTGAGAACCCCCTCCCATGTACCATCCAGGGGTGGACTGACCATTTGGAAACTCAGGCACTGCCCGAGGGCCCGGGGTCAGTAGGGGGCCCCATGAGATGCCCCTGGTACCTTTTTCATAGGCTTTTTTGAGTTTGGGCAAGGACACAGGGGCCCCATGATCCCCTATTGCCCGGGGGCCCCATGAGTTGTCAGTCCACCCCTGGTACCATCTGTTTGGCATGGCAGAATATCCACATTCATAGCATATAGAACAGCCACACATCTCATTTTCTTTCCTTGTGGAACAATTCGGACCTCCTGCCTTTAAATAATGGCACCATGAAGGCCTTTATGACATAACATTCTTAGTTGATTTTGATGCCAAACAATCACTCCTTTCCAATATAGCCATAGAGAAAATTCCATATTGATCCAACAATCCATTCCTTTTCCGAAAGCAAATTCCTATGTCACCTCTTTTACCAAGAAAAAAAAAAACCTCTCCCGAAAAGATTAGAAAAACTCACTGGACATACTTCTAAGCTATCCCAACCCAGACAGAAAAGCGGTTTTATTATATACAACTTTTTCTGACAACCACTGGATTATACATCTATAATGACAAAACTCAATAAACAGACCAGGCATTTCCCCCGCTTCAAACGGATTATCTTCTAAAATCATTATGCTCATCTTTGGGAGTAGTCAAAGCCACACTATATCATGAATTGGTGCTCCGGCTTTTCCGCCATTTGTATAAATATATACAGTCAGGTCCATAAATATTGGGACATCGACACAATTCTAACATTTTTGGCTCTATACACCACCACAATGGATTTAAAATGATGCGAACAAGATGTGCTTTAACTGCAGACTGTCAGCTTTAATTTGAGGGTATTTTTATCCAAATCAGGTGAACGGTGTAGGAATTACAACAGTTTGCATATGTGCCTCCCACTTGTTAAGGGACCAAAAGTAATGGGACAATTGGCTTCTCAGCTGTTCCATGGCCAGGTGTGTGTTATTCCCTCATTATCCCAATTACAGTGAGCAGATAAAAGGTCCAGAGTTCATTTCAAGTGTTCTATTTGCATTTGGAATCTGTTGCTGTCAACTCTCAAGGTGAGATCCAAAGAGCTGTCACTATCAGTAAAGCAATCCATCATTAGGCTGAAAAAACAAAACAAACCCATCAGAGAGATAGCAAAAACATTAGGCGTGGCCAAAACAACTGGAACATTCTTAAAAAGAATGAACGCACCGGTGAGCTCAGCAACACCAAAAGACCCGGAAGACCACGGAAAACAGCTGTGGTGGATGACCGAAGAATTCTTTCCCTGGTGAAGAAAACACCCTTCACAACAGTTGGTCAGATCAAGAACACTCTCCAGGAGGTAGGTGAATGTGTGTCAAAGTCAACAATCAAGAGAAGACTTCACCAGAGTGGTTACAAAGGGTTCACCACAAGATGTAAACCATTGGTGAGCCTCAAAAACAGGAAGGCCAGATTAGAGTTTGCCAATTGACATCTAAAAAAGCCTTCACAGTTCTGGAACAACATCCTATGGACAGATGAGACCAAGATCAACTTGTACCAGAGTGATGGGAAGAGAAGAGTATGGAGAAGGAAAGGAACTGCTCATGATCCTAAGCATACCACCTCATCAGTGAAGCATGGTGGTGGTAGTGTCATGGCGTGGGCATGTATGGCTGCCAATGGAACTGGTTCTCTTGTATTTATTGATGATGTGACTGCTGACAAAAGCAGCAGGATGAATTCTGAAGTGTTTCGGGCAATATTATCTGCTCATATTCAGCCAAATGCTTCAGAACTCATTGGACGCCGCTTCACAGTGCAGATGGACAATGACCCAAAGCATACTGCAAAAGCAACCAAAGAGTTTTTTAAGGGAAAGAAGTGGAATGTTATGCAATGGCCAAGTCAATCACCTGACCTGAATCCGATTGAGCATGCATTTCACTTGCTGAAGACAAAACTGAAGGGAAAATGCCCCAAGAACAAGCAGGAACTGAAGACAGTTACAGTAGAGGCCTGGCAGAGCATCTCCAGGGATGAAACCCAGCGTCTGGTGATGTCTATGTGTTCCAGACTTCAGGCTGTAATTGACTGCAAAGGATTTGCAACCAATTATTAAAAAGTGAAAGTTTGATTTATGATTATTATTTTGTCCCATTACTTTTGGTCCCTTAACAAGTAGGAGGCACATATGCAAACTGTTGTAATTCCTACACCGTTCACCTGATTTGGATGTAAATACCCTCAAATTAAAGCTGACAGTCTGCAGTTAAAGCAAATCTTATTTGTTTCATTTCAAATCCATTGTGGTGGTGTATAGAGCCAAAAATGTTAGAATTGTGTCAATGTCCCAATATTTATGGACCTGACTGTATATATATATATATATATATATATATATATATATATATATCCACAATGATCTCAACTCATTGGCCTAAGCCCTTCCTCTAGTTGCCCCTAAAATGTGGACACTTAGATGCAAACCTATACCATGCCTTCTGGTGGTACACCAAAATTGTGGTCTGCAGCAGTACAGTATTCTACAACACACCTAGTGAACTATTTGTCCCTAACAATAGAATAGGGACTTTTTGGCTTGATAGACATTCCAGGAGTCAACATCTCAAGAGACTGCAAACAACTGTTCACTGTTATACCTCTTCTGGCAAGGAAAATCCTTCTGCACAGATAACTATCTCATTGTAGATAAACCATTTTATGTTTTCTTTATGCAATAAGGAGGCCTTCTTACGTGACGAAACACACACCCACAAATGTTTTCATGTCTTTTGAATCTTTCATTCAAATCTTGCCTAATAATACCCAACAATCTATAGTACAATGTTTCCAACATATTAAATTGTATTGAACCAGAATTTGAACTAATGACCCTCCAACTGATCTTTTACCTCCCACCAAAACTATATTATATGTTCTGTTAGCCAAGGCCTTCCCTTTTCCTCCAATTGTGAGACAACAAACCGACCACCATCCACCCAACACGCACTGATTAGTGTCTAAGTGGCTAAACCCAGTACCACCAGTTTAGTCTCAAACTGTATTACCAAAAAAACTCTTACTCTTATTCTTCAATCATCATTTTGGCCAAATGCTGCGGCTACCTATATTGTCAACTGCATTAAAAAAGGAGAACCTACAAAAAAGTGACACTAAACTTTACATATATATTGTACCTTCCCATCACTCCCTGCCCTCAAAGCACTTATAATCTAAGGTCCCAAACTTACAGTACTTGCACACACACACACATATTAGCGCCAATTTAGAAAGGAGACATTTAACCTACCAACATGTCCTTAAAGCTTAGGACAGAGGTCTCCAAACTTTCTAAACAAAGGGCCACTTTACTGTCCTTCAAACTTTAGGGGCCGGATTGTGTCCAGTGGGTGAAGAAAGTGCCCTGGCGTCAGTGGGAGTAAACAATTCCCCATCATTAGAATTAGGGGAAGTATTAATTTCCCATTATTGTTGTCAATAGGAGGAATAGTGCCCCATCATTGGTATCAGTGGGAGGAATAGAGCCCCAACATTGGTGTCAGTGGGAGAAATAATGCCAATTCATTGGTGTAAGTGGGAGGAATAGTGCCCCATCATTGGAATTAGTGGGAGGAATAGTGCCCCATCATTGGAATTAGTGGGAGGAATAGTGCCCCATCATTGGTATCAGTGAGAGGAATAGTGCCCCATCATTGGTATCAGTGGGAGGAATAGTGCCCCATCATTGGTATCAGTGGGAGGAATAGTGCCCCATCATTGGTATCAGTGGGAGGAATAGTGCCCCATCATTGGTATCAGTGAGAGGAATAGTGCCCCATCATTGGTATCAGTGGGAGGAATAGAGCCCCAACATTGGTGTCAGTGGGAGGAATAGTGCCCCATCATTGGTATCAGTGAGAGGAATAGTGCCCCATCATTGGTATCAGTGAGAGGAATAGTGCCCCATCATTGGTATCAGTGAGAGGAATAGTGCCCCATCATTGGTATCAGTGGGAGGAATAGTGCCCCATCATTGGTATCAGTGAGAGGAATAGTGCCCCATCATTGGTATCAGTGAGAGGAATAGTGCCCCATCATTGGTATCAGTGGGAGGAATAGTGCCCCATCATTGGTATCAGTGGGAGGAATAGTGCCCCAACATTGGTGTCAGTGGGAGAAATAATGCCCATTCATTGGTGTAAGTGGGAGGAATAGTGCCCCATCATTGGTATCAGTGAGAGGAATAGTGCCCCATCATTGGTATCAGTGGGAGGAATAGTGCCCCATCATTGGTATCAGTGGGAGGAATAGTGCCCCATCATTGGTATCAGTGGGAGGAATAGTGCCCCATCATTGGTATCAGTGAGAGGAATAGTGCCCCATCATTGGTATCAGTGAGAGGAATAGTGCCCCATCATTGGTATCAGTGGGATGAATAGTGCACAATCATTGGTGTCAGTGACAGGAATAGTGTCACATCATTAGTGTCAGTGGGAGGAATAGTGCTCCATCATAGGTGTCAGTGGGAGGAAGAGTGCTCAATTGTGGGTATCAGTGAGAGGAATAGTGCCCCATTGTTGGTGTCAGTGGCATGAACTGTGCCCTACCGTTGCTGAGAACTGGGGGAATAATACCCCAGGGGCCAGCTAAAAGTAAGCAGTAAGGGTCGCATTCAGCCCCTGGGCCATAGTTTAGAGACCACTGGTATAGGAGGAAAGCCGAGTACCCAAAGGAAACCCAAACAAGCACATGCAAAAATGTATGCATGTTTTACATGTGTTCCATTGGGCAGACCATTTATTTGAATGTGCTGCCTAATGCACAGATATCACACTGCACACTGGGCACAAAAAAGTTCCTTATACAGGCTTTTGGTGTTTATTTTCTATAGCCTGTATAAGCAACTCTGTGTTAGCCTATTTGTCCCTGCACATTTGGGTGTTTACAGGCATAATTGCAGAGGAGTGTTTTCAGTCTGAAAAAAAACCATCACAAGTGCATTTTTGAAAGGAACTTTTGGGCAGTAAAAACACTTGGCTCGCATAAATGTGCATATTGGCTCTGGTAGATTTGATTATGGATCACCTATTGGGCTGATACCAGGGGCGGACTGACCATTTGGAAACTCGGGCACTGCCCGAGGGCCCGGGGTCGGTAGGGGGCCCCATGAGATGCCCCTGGCACCTTTTTCATAGGCTTTTTTTAGTTTGGGCAAGGACACAGGGGCCCCATGATCCCCTATTGCCCGGGGGCCCCATGAGTTGTCAGTCCGCCCCTGGCTGATACTCATGTGTTTTGGATATTTAGTCTAATGAATCGGGCACATTGTGGGTGGTGGTTGGGTTGTGTGTCTTGGTATGTAGTTGTACATGGCAGTATAATTGTGAGACCTGTGGGCCCCTCTGGCCTATGATTAAGTATGAGTTGTCAGTCCGCCCCTGGCTGATACTCATGTGTTTTGGATATTTAGTCTAATGAATCGGGCACATTGTGGGTGGTGGTTGGGTTGTGTGTCTTGGTATGTAGTTGTACATGGCAGTATAATTGTGAGACCTGTGGGCCCCTCTGGCCTATGATTAAGTATGAGATCGTGTGAAACGCGTTAACAGGTCCTGTATTCATGTCCTGGTGTTTTGTGTGTCCTATGGATCAATAAATACACACTATATTCATCTATCCCCTGATGTGTGGCTGACCCTTCTTCCTGTTACATCGTATGTGGTGGCGAGCCAGAGCCTGCACCTGTTGTGGATTGATCTGGATTGTTTGCCTGAGTGGTATACCTTTGTTCTATTGTATGTTCTACTTGAATTGTGATGTGAATTTCACTTTGGTGAACTTTTAAGACAGTCATTCTGTTGATGCACTGTTCATTTTGGTATGTTTGCAATTGCTAAATAAAGCTTTTGCTGACAAGAAAAAAAAGCAAATGCCCCAAAAAAGCTCCTAAACTATGCAAAAATAGTCTCTATGAGCATTTTTATGCTGTTTTTTTCTGCCATAGGTTCTGGCATTATTTCAGCCATCTAGTGTACATGGACTTTTAAGAAGTATATGTACTTTTTTTTCTAACACATTGCACCAAATGTATGGTAATAAGTTACTATGCATTGTGGTGCATTAAAACACATTTGTGTTAGCAAGGTGTGTTCGGTTGCTGCACACCTATTATACAAGCTCGTGGTTTTGTGCACTCCAAGAATACAAGTGATTTCTCGCAAGTTCCTGTAGTGCACAGATGTGAATGGGACTTAGTGAACTGGGAAAAAATGTCCTAAAGTGAAAGTAAAGGCTACATTTAAATATTCCTAAAACCATTGCTTCCCCCCCTCCCTACCTCTGCTATCAAGATCTGTGTAAATACTTTACTTCAATTTGCTCTGGTCCAATCTCGTGATGCAGAAGCTCCTCTCCCATGTCACAGAATGCTCAACAATAGGACTGAATTCCAAGAGCGGTGACGTCACCCACTGGCCCATCAGTTGACAGCACTCCCTCCTCTCCCCTCCAGCAGTGACTCTATGACACATAGGATCCAGGGCTTCTGCATCACGTGAGCAGACCAGAACAAATTAAAATAAGATATTTACACAAATCTTTTTTTTTTTTTTACCAGCACTTCACAGCATAGGTAAGAGAAGAGTGGAAGGAGTGGTAGTTATACGCATGTAGCCTTTACTTTCACTTTAAAGCATAAATCTGGGAAAACATTTTTTGGCCTGTGCAGTGGGGTCGTGCTGGCACTGCACAGGTCAAATGCTTGTTTTGTATATAGATAACACCGAAGATATACTCACCTGACCCACCAATCCTCCCCACACAAGACCAGTCCTTTGGCTCCTGCCCCCTCCACGGTCCAGCAGTCTTGTAAATGGAATGTTCCTGATGTCAGCATGCTTAATGCACAGTCCACAGACAGGAACAGTCCACTACTGGACCATGGGGGAGCACGGTTTTCCGCAGTATCGGTGGGTCAGGTGAGTATGAGCTTAGTCCTCATACCTAGAAAAAAACGAGCAGCTGATCAATGCAATGGGGGAACAGCTCCACTGCATGGTAAAAAAAAAAACAATTAACTGGAGCTCTGCTTTAACTATTTTTGCTACAAATGCACTAATATACTGTAGGTACTGTTACCATCTGTAGTTTTTAACTGGTCTATTGCAAGCAAGGCCACAATGAAGGAATCACTTTCCCATCCAAGTATTTCAAAGTTACTAATTGCTTATTATAAAAGATCTATTATAGGAACTTTATACATAACATATAGTTAGTGTGGAACTTGGCATTCTAATGGGAATTTTTCACCGAGAGATACAAGAAGCCAGATTCAAATTGCGAGAAAACAAAAATATCAGTTTTGGTTAGGGTTGACCATTAACTATTTTCTACATTGTTACAGAAATGTTACATTGCAGACCATTAGGCCCTATAGTAAATACAATATTTTCACCTATCTTTAAAGTAGATGAAAAACCAAATTACTAAAATCTTACATCCAGTACTCTTTAACAGGATAATGTAGTATCAAATTTTATTTTTATTTTTTTTATGTCCACAGTTTTCATTTAATACCTGGTGAACCTGCCATAAACTTCCTTAATCGGGCACTTCCAGTTATAGGGTGACAATGCTCTGTCCACAGTTGTGCTCGTGTATTGTCACACTGTCAAACAAGCATTAGATAGAGACTTTAATTGGCCATTTCAACACATATTACACAAGCATGGTCCACTATTGCCACCATCAAGAAACTTGCCTTGACAAATGGCATGCAGCAATCACTGGAGTCCATGTAGATAAGCAGCAGCAGCAAAGATGCCACGGAAGATCAGCAGCAAAGGATGAAAAAAGTATTTTATTATTAAAAAATAGGAATTGTTTATGATACACCATGATTTAGCAAACTGAATATCATCCAGTCATGGTTTACATCTACTTAAAGTGGATTTTCAGCTGGAAAATATAGTCACTTATGTGTCCCTCGGTCCAGCGGTTTCCTCACCATGGCTGGTTTCACCGGCTGTCTTCTCTCCCTGGCGCCGGCATCTTTAGTGTGGGCACCCGTCTGTGACAGCTTGAGGCTTCACAGCCGGGTGCCCACTGCACATGCGCGAGAAGCGCTGCACATTGTGAATGGCCCCATAGTCTTCTGGGACCTGTCACGTTTCCCAAAAGACTACGGGGGGGGGGGAATTCCCCCCCCCCCGATCGCCTAGGCGATTGCAGAGGAAGTGGGAGTGGGTACCTGTCAAATTTGGGGACCCGCTCCCCAAAGATGCCAATCCTTAATGGGGAGGGGGGGACAAAGCATTAAAGCGGAACTTCCCCTTTTGGGTGGAGCTCCACTTTAAAGTGCACCTTTCCACCCATTACCAAAATTCATAACAGCATGCATCTCTGCGTGCTGATATCAAATCATCCAACACTGTTTTTTTTTATGTTTTTGGTGCCTTCAGGTTGTCTAATGCCCAAACTGTAAGATCTCACAGTATTCTCATACTGCCCATTTACCAGATAAAGTGCATGATGTCTTGTGCTTCATGTCACCCATCCACCATATGGCATGGCATTTGTTGTTAAAAAGAAAACATTTGTGAGATCCCAGGTGAAGGATTTTTTTAAACAGATGAATGTAATGTCATACAGTACATGTGTGAAACAAGGCATGCATGTGCAGTACAACAGAAGGAAGACGCATTTTCAAAATGGTGGCATGAAAGCGGGGGGCACAGGCTGGATGCAGGAATCTGAAAAGGCAGAATAAGAAAGAAAAGCAGCATGGACATATGTAAGTGTACTTGTTTATGCACACTATTTTACAAATTTTTGTCATTTTCTTTAAGGTGGAGAGGGAAGGTCCTCTTTAAAGCAGATCTCAACTGTACCTGAGCACCACAAACCGAAAAAGATATTTAATAAATGTTAATGTTCAAAGCAAAGTCTCCCATATATCCATGTCTCTAAACTTTATTTTGTGGAGAAATAATTTTCTAGCATTTCTAGCTGCGGCCATCTTGAGTAAGGGTAGAAGATTCATGTGGCATTTATTTCCCAAAATCTATCTGGCCTTAGCTCAGGCATGTGTGCTTAGCTGAGTCCCTCCTGCTCTCCTCCAGATGAAAGAAAAAAATACCCATGAAGATTTCTGGGATGTAAGACATCAGTTTGGCCTAGACCAAAAATCATGAAGCAACTGAAGAAATAATAATTAAAAAAAAAATGTTTAAAACATAAGTAAATATAATATAGCCTTCCTATATATTTACTAATGCTAGCATCATAAGGATTAAAAATAGTTAATGTTGACTGAAAGAGTTTAGTTCCGCTTTCCACTTATACTTTTCTTACTGAAAAAGTTTTCTTCATTGGATACATGTTGGCCTTGTCTAAAAAAGGGGAAACAAAGGCCGATCTTATAGCCCACATGCAGTAGTCATACCTGGGAACTTGCCAGCTTTCACACTGGCTCTGCTCATCTCTCCGGCTTCTTGCTGCTATGACTGCAGAGTCACTACTGTTGGGCTGAACAGGGACTGGGATAGCTACTGAATGAAGAATTCTGCACTGTCCTCCCTCCTATGGCAACCTATTGTAGGCCAAGACAGCAGGAAGAGTGAGCGCCCTCTAAAGACAAACCTCCTCAGTATGGGAACCTGCTGGGGAGTGAGCGAGGATTGCCCATCCTGTTTACCCCACTTATGTCACATATCACATGACCAGTGATGGAAAGAAGAAATGGAGAAAAGTTGCCTTGATTCCTAGGTGGGCGCTGTTCTGAGAAGAAGGTGTGTGAGAACTGTGAAGGGAGCAACTCAGACCTCTACCCTCTACCCCCAAAAACCTCTTGAAATACCTTTAGACTCCCTACCTTCTTCAGAGTCCTTTAGTCCCCTTCACCTCCCTAGAGTCACATAGGGCCCCTTAGTTCAGGGCACCCCAAAAAGCCCCACCTCCCCATCCTCTCAGCTCCCCTCCTTCACCCTACTGACATTATTGCCAAGGCAGTCCTCCTTGCACTACCACTGACACCACCGATGCAGCAGCATTTTTTCCTTCCTCTGACACCATCATCACTGGGACATTTTTCCCTACACTGATGCTGGGGCATGTCTTCCTTCACCACTATTAGCCCCTTGCGCCACTATTAATTATGTAAAAATCAGACTGCAAATGTACCTCATCTCTCATATAAAAAAAATATAAAAACCAAATGAGACTTAACTGGTACAGAAAGTGGACAACATCATATTGTTGTATAAAACATGTTTATTGAAATGTGTCTTCCAAAATGTTACCATAAAAACAGTATTTTGGCTAATCAGCCCAATATATCACAGCATTGGATATCATGACATCAAAGTACACCAGAGATCAACGCGTTTCGCTTGTTTGCTTCCTCAGGACCCCAAAGCAGTTGAAGACAAAAAAGTCCAGTATCCTAGCTGGAAGATACATATGTGCATATATTTGCAACACATTAGTTAAGTAATTATAATCATTATATAACACTACCAAAAGAGCACCACTATTAAACTTTTCAGTTTGCTGCAACATACCACAACCATTGGCATTATTTTGGCTCCTGTCACAACCACTAAAGTAATACTAAACGCGCACTTTTTAATTTGCATTGTCCCTTCTATTTCTGTAAATGGATGATGGTACTGTAAATATTGTAATATAAAAAAGAAACATCAAAGTACATTTTTCCTAATCGATATACAGCTGTCACATGACCCAACACTTTCTCAGCTTGTCTGATGAGAAACATATCAGGAGGAGCTTCTAGCCCTCTGCTGTTGGTCACATGTTCAAAATAAAAAAAAAACAGCCTTTGGGATACAGAGTAGAAATAAATGATTCATATCAATAAACTGTTATAAATCATCATACAAATATATATTTGATATCAAATCTCTATTAGCCCCTCCAGCCAGTCTATTAGAAAAAGAGGGAGGTGAAGCTTCCATCAATCTACATGTAATATCCCCCCCCCCCCATCCTTTAGCTGGTTAGCGGGCATGGAGGAGGAGGGAGGGTGTGGGCTGTCATTTACCACTGTGTAAACGCCCACATATGTGACTCTATAGTCACATGGGCTGCTCAGATGACATAGGGAGGAAATGCTCAGCAAGGAAACTCACTGAAAACTGACCATGTGCACTGGCTACAACACTGCTCTGCAAAATCCTCAACTACATTAGGGACATGGACAGGAGGGGGAGACAGAGAACAGCAGGATCAACCAGGTTTTTTGCAGAATAGAAAAAATTAATAGTGAATGAGTGAGTATGAACCAGGGGCTGACTGACCATTTAGAAACTCGGGAACTGCCCGAGGGCCCGGGGTAAGTAGGGGGCCCCATGAGATGCCCCTGGTACCTTTTTCATAGGTTTTTTTGAGTTTGGGCAAGGACACAGGGGCCCCATGATCCCCTATTGCTTGGGGGCCCCATGAGTTGTCAGTCCGCCCCTGGTATGTAATACAGCATTTATTGATAAATTTTTTAATTATGTGGTTTTAGTGAGACTTTAAATATGCATCAGCTATTAGCCCTGTCTCCTACCACACCCTTGGCCCCACTCCCAATCTCATGCTCACTGATTTCCCAGGTATGTCAATAGCAATCATTTTTGTTTTCACTTCTCTGTCTTTTAGGAAATTGCTATAGGTAACAATGGGTAAGAGCACTTCAAATCTCAGCTTTTGCTTTGTACAGTGTTTCTGAATGTACCATAACTAGTACTTGCCTGAAACAACCAGCTGGATGACGTTTTCCTAGCATAAAAGAGAAAATGACACCAAATATTTGATTGGTTGCACTGGATGACACATTTTATTTTCTCTAGTTTTTATACATGAGATCTATTTGCATTAGGGACACAGAATCCAGATGGTGACAGATAATGTTATTGCAACATAGATGTTTGCCATTTCTCTTTGGGGTTATCAGATTTTAGGAAGTGCAGTGATAAAATATTACATTAAATGATAGAAACTCACATATACTCATTAATAATAGCAATCATTAAATTTGTGTGATTATTATTAATAATAGTATTATTATTAGTAACCCATTCATGATGAAGGGTAAAACAAATTCTAATCATGAACACAGTTTTGCAACTTTGACATGTGTTAGTACAGTGGTACATATTATCTCAACTACTTAGTGTATCCAGATGAATTATACCTTTTTGTCAGGACAAATTGGGCTTTCATTTGTTGGTAAATGGTAACAGCTATCTCCTGATTTTTTATTTGTATTATTATCAAAGGAAAACTGGCACAAATTAGTTAAAAAATATATTTTTTTAAATTTAGCTGTATATTTCTTGCTATTACTATGACCTACCACCAAAGAAAAACAAAATAAATTCTCCTGCTTCTGATGATCATAGAGATGCCATATATGTGTATATTATTTGTTGTTTGTACCCATAGTAGGGCTCAGAAACAATAATGCACATTTTGCTTGTTTCTTCTACCCTACCTAAAACAGATTGAGATTGATACTAAATATATATTTTTTTAGTCCTACCTCAAATACACTGACCTTGACCTTTGACTACGACCTTTCACTCTGAATTTGACCCTCACCTCAACACTGACCTAGAACACACCCTGATCCAGTTATTATCTTTATTTATTTATTTATTTATTTTACACATACTTTTTTTTGTTTACACTTTTTTCCTCTAGAAAGGAGAAAAAGATACAATGTATATTTTTCTCCATACAAGAGGATACAACAACACAGAGGCAGGCTTTGCAGTGACTGACTACTGTGATTGCCAACCAGAGGCTATCACAGCGATCAGATGATTGAGATTCAGGCCTCCAGGTTCCCATTTGTTAGTATGAGACCCAGATCTCTCAGTGAGAACTTGGTCGCCATGTGAAGTACGCTCATCACGTGCACAGTGGAACATAGATGTGGCCCCAATTATGTGAGGTTGCATATATGCATATTGCTGGCAGGAAGAGGTTAATAGTAAATAAAAATAATTAATTATAATAATTGTATACAAATCTGACTGTTAGCACTCATATCCTATCTTGATCCTTGAAAAAAACATGTCTAGACTTAAAGTGTTACTAAACCCAGGATCCTGCATATCACTATATCTGGTCTCCCACAGTACATCAAACACGGAAATGCAATTATTTTAGTAAATATAAACTGCTAAATACTTTTTCTCATCAGCAGTATATAGCAGTACTTGTGACTTCTATCAGTGTGCAGTAGAGCACTGGTTAAAGCTTGTAGGAAGAGTTTTCTTTCTGCTCTAGGAGGATGCAGAACCCCTGACCCTCTGTCTGGACAGTGCTGATTGTCCCTGTGCTGATCACATGCACTCTCCCAAGAAAAAAAACTCCCCAGAAATACACACCAAACTGAATATGTGCATGTGGCTACAGACTGAGCCTGTATCAGGTGGTTATTTCAACAAGAGGGGCAGAGAAGACAGGATCAAACAGCCTTTTTACACAATGCAGAGGATTAACCCCTTAGGTTCCACAGTGAGTATAACAAGCATGCTTTGCTATACAGACTGATTTTACTGTTATAGGTTTAGTAACACTTTAAAGACATTCTGTGGTCACAGTATACACTTCCATTTTATAACATCATCATTGTAATAGTAATAGAAAAAATAGTTATTTCTGACAATCCAGTATAAGCTTACTTGAAAAAGTCTCCTTCCATGTTGTGAGATTCTCCCTGCCTGCTGGCTGTGCCTTTTGCACAGCTTCCTGAATTCCCTTCATGATTTGCAGCTTCTCTTATATTATTTGCATTCAATTGTTAAGGACTACATACCCCATGGTACCTTGCTGCCTGCACGCTGTGATTCCTCTACTGACTCCGCCTCCTGAGACTCCTCGTTGCACCTCTGCAGTTCAGTAGGAAGGTTCTGTGAAATGTGTGACACAGCAGTGCCTATCAGCAGGGCATAGTGAATAAGCGTTACAGAATTCAGGGAAGCAGTGGCGTATCCTCCAAGGGTGAAATGTGTATAGGGCACACACGCCCCATGAGGGGTGGGGCCCACTGTACCCTCCTACATTGCACAGCGACAAGTGCAAAGAAACACTGTTTGGTTCTATGCCTTTGCTGTAGCTGTGATTGTCATTCAGAACTGCATTAAAGATCCATCTAGTGCTTGTGTATGGAGAGAAGAGTGGGTGCTGGTCTAATACTGGGGGGGGGGGGAGTCCCTGTTTCCAGTTGGAGGAGGACTGTGATTCCCACTTGCAGTCTTGTGATTGCCTCCTACCAGACCCAAACCCTACCTGAACTCTGCATCACTTACTACCGACCACTGAGCTCTGCATCACTTACTACCGACCTCTGAACTCTGCATCACTTACTACCGACCACTGAGCTCTGCATCACTTATACCGACCACTGAGCTCTGCATCACTTACTACCGACCACTGAACTCTGCATCACTTACTGCCGACCCCTGAACTCTGCATCACTTACTGCCGACCCCTGAACTCTGCATCACTTACTACCGACCACTGAGCTCTGCATCACTTACTACCGACCTCTGAACTCTGCATCACTTACTACCGACCACTGAGCTCTGCATCACTTACTACTGACCTCTGAACTCTGCATCACTTACTACTGACCTTTCAACTTTGTCACTTTTCATGAACTTTGCGTCATTACTACTAACTACTGAACTCTGCACTACTTAAGGAGCAGTACAGCCAAAGCTTGTTTGGCTGTACTTCTCCTGTGGATCACAGGAGTGCAGTTAGTTCTGACCCGTCTTCACACGACAGAGGGCTAAAGTCCACTATCAGCTGACGTTACTCAGCCAGTCCATGCTGGGGAATTAGACCATATGGTTGGGATCCACCCAATAGTCTGGACTGGCACCTAGCTCAGCCTCTCAGAAGGCCGCTGAGAGCCTGAGCCAGCAGCTCCCTTACAATTCACAGCATGGAGGGAGGGGGCAGAGCAGAGTCACCTGACAGTTACCACTCTCTGCTCAGAACGGCACACAGAACTGAGCGATCAGAGGTGTCTGATCGCTCAGTTCTCACTCTTAGAGCCGGCAGGGGACAGATGCAGCATTGGATCAATGCTGCATCCACCTAGGTAAGTATTATTTTAAAAGAGCTGTATGGCATTTCTTTTTTTTTTTAAAGCATACTTACCTAGGTGGATGCAGCATCACTCCAATGCTGCATCTGTCCCCCGCCTGCTCTTAGTGTGAGAACTCAGTGATCACATGACTGCTGATCGCTGAGTTTTGACAGCCGCTGAGAGGCTGAGCCAGGTGCCGCTCCAGACTCTGGGATGGATCCCAACTTTAATGATCTTTCCTCAGCCTGGACTGGCTGAGTGACGTCAGCTGACAGCAGGCTTCAGCTGACGTCTGAACTGCACTCCTATGATCCACAGGAGGAATACAGCCAAAAGAGCTTTGGGTGTATTTCTCCTTTAAAATTTTATATATATATATATATATATATGTATGTGTGTTTTAAAAAACATCTATATTCATATTTGTGTGTGTTTGTGTTAGTAGGGGGGAGGAAGCAGAGGAAAAAATGCCTTTCATGGGTAAAGGTCTGCTTTAAGAGACTGACACAGATGTTTTCTTTTTATAAATACATGTTAGGTTTTAGGAACAGAGACTTTCCACTTGGCAAAGCAAATGTTCACGGAGTTTAAATCTGAATTTTATACCTGGAGTTCTGCTTTAATAAGCTTTGTTCATTTTGAATACCTCCTTATGTTGGAAAAATATATATTAAAAATAGATTTTTGCTTGCAATGTTAGGTGATTGAAATAATCATAACTTCAATGTATTCAATAATCGTGGAGAACATTCACTTTGTTATGTGAATAGTCTCTTCTCCTTTACTAAATCATCCCCATAGTGTTCCAAAACTGGCTATTTCTTTAAGTGCTATATAGTTTCTGACAGTCAATGACTGTGAGTTCTTTAGGGCTAGTTCACACTGGTGGGTGAGTGTTACCCCATAACGATGATCTCTGTAATCACTGGCACCCCATAACCATGATCTCTGTAAGCACTGACACCCCATAACCATGATCTCTGCAGTCACTGGCAACCACTGACGCCAGGACCTTTTTCTACTCCCAGTGGCCACATTCCGGCCCCCCTAAAGTCTGCTGGAGAGTAAACTGCTCCTTTGTTTACAAAGTATGCATACCCCTGCCCTATACATATGAACTCTTTAGTCAGTTGCACCCAATAACTAATGACACTGTAGGGAGTTGCACTCAGTAACCATAAACACTGCAGTCAGTAGCACCCAATCCAGGGGTGTATTTACCACAAGGCAAACAAGGCATTTGCCTAGGGCGGCATTTTTCAGGCGGGGCAGCACTTCCCCTCGGAAGATGGCACGGAAGAAGGAAACTGGTGGATTCCAAGAGAGGCTGTGGGTTTCATGACGGTGTATGCACTACCCCATTCTTGTTCCCAGGGATATCTGAAGCTGTGAAAGCGAGTGTCTTTCTCTGCCTCGCTGTGGCGAATGGTGGCTGGTGTATGGGGGCAGTGGTAGTGGAAGGCTCTCTCGGGGGAACTCTATAGCCAGTGGTGGCACTCAGTAACTGCAAGCTCTGTAGCCGGTGGCACCCAATCACCATGAACTTTATAGTCATAGGCAGGCAATCAACATTAACTCTAAAGTCGCTGGCACTCAAAACTATGATACCTCCAATCAATAACATACAATAAGCATGAACTCTGTAGGCACTTGCACCCAATAATCATGAGCACTATAGTCATTGGCACTCAATTACTATACTCTCTGCAGTCAGCAGTACCCAATAACCACAAACTCTGTACTGTAGTCAGCAATGTCCAATAACCATGAACTATAATGTCAGAGGTATCCAATAACCATGGGCTCTGCAATCAGTGGCCAAGTAAACATAACCATTTTCAATGACACCCAATTACTGTGGGCTTCCATAAACATAATATAATATGTGAAAGTCAGTATAGCACCCAACCAATATAAGATCTGCAGCTCCATAGTCTGAGCCATCCAACTACTATGGGCCATCTCATTTGAAACAAGCAGTTACAATGGGATCTGTAAACTAAGGTACCCAACCAGTAGAAGCTAGAAGATCTCTGCAGTCTATGACACCCTCTGCTGCATTATATGACACCCAGCTAATGTGAGCTCTCTGCAGTCTATGGCACCCAGCTAGTATGATCTGTGCAGTCTATGGCACCCAGCTAGTATGATCTTTGCAGTCTATGGCACCCAGCTAATACGATCTCTGCAGTCTATGGCACCCAGCTAATATGATCTCTGCTCTCTATAGCACCCTCCTCTGCAGTATATGGGACCAAGCTAGTATGATCTGTGCAGTTTATGGCACCCAGCTAGTATGATCTTTGCAGTCTATGGCACCCAGCTAATATGATCTCTGCTCTCTATAGCACCCTCCTCTGCAGTATATGGGACCAAGCTAGTATGATCTGTGCAGTCTATGGCACCCAGCTAGTGTGATCTCTGCTCTCTATAGCACCCTCCTCTGCAGTATATGGGACCAAGCTAGTATGATCTGTGCAGTCTATGGCACCCAGCTAGTATGATCTGTGCAGTCTATGGCATCCAGCTAGTATGATCTGTGCAGTCTATGGCATCCAGCTAGTATGATCTGTGCAGTCTATGGCACCCAGCTAGTATGATCTGTGCAGTCTATGGCACCCTTCACTGCAGTATAGGACACCCAGCTAGTATGAGCTCACTGCAGTCTATGATCTGTGCAGTCTATAGTACCCAGCTAATATGATCTGTGCAGTATATGGTACCCAGAAAGCATGAGCTCTGCAGTCTTTGGCACCGAGCTCTGCCATATATGACACCCAGCTAGTATGATCTGTGTAGTCTATAGCACCCTCCTCTGCAATCTATTGCACCCAGCTAATATTAGCTCTTTCCAGTCTATAGCACCCAGCTAGTGTGGTCTGTGGAGTCTGTGGTACCCTCCTCTGCAATCTATAGCACCCAGCTAGTATGAGTTCCATAATCTGCTGTATCAGCAGTTATGAATTCTGAAGATAGTAACACCCAGTTCATACAAGCTCTGTGTACTGTGGTACCCACTGTGCATCAATGACTGTGTGCAGCTAGTGGCACCATCAGTATGAATTATTATCATAGGCACCCAACTAGAACAGTCCTGTCCTGTGTGACACCATACACACAAACATACACACGTATACACAGACACACACATGTATACACAGACACACACATGTATACACAGACACACACACACATGTATACACTATACACCGAGACATGTACACACAGACACACACACAGTGACATGTACACACAGACACATGTACACACAGACACATGTATACACAGACACATGTATACACAGACACACACATGTATACACAGACACACACACGCATGTATACACAGACACACACACACATGTATACACTATACACCGAGACATGTACACACAGACACACACACAGTGACATGTACACACAGACACATGTATACACAGACACATGTACACACAGACACATGTATACACAGACACATGTATACACAGACACATGTATACACAGACACACACACACACACACACATCTATACGCAGACACATGTACACACACACACAGACATATGTACACACATATGTACATACACAGACACATGTACACACATATGTACACATACACACTTGTGTATACACACATGTACACACATGTACACACAGACACACACACGTCCCCATACTTGCTGTGCTGTGTGTCCTGTGATCACAGAGCTGGGACAGTCATCACATCACACAGAGAGCTCAGCTCTGCCTGTGGTTCAGCAATGGAAGCCAAGCAGGAAATGTCAGCTTGTTCAGCAGGAGGACCCGTATGTTCAGCTGATGGCCAGACTGGGCAGAACCTTCTGCTGGGTGTCGCTGGGTGTCACTGAGCTGGGCCCGGTGGAGGAGGAGGCTCGGCTCCTGGGACAGATCGGTCCAGGCAGGAGGAGGTTAAGTATGACAATGGCCGGGAGAACAGAGCAGACTGGGGGTCGCCCATAGTGAGATCTTGGATGGAGGGGACAAGGCTGGCACAGGGAGGCGGGCACCGGGCACACCGCCTGGCAGGGTCACCCTGTTCCTGCTGAGAATGCAGCACACAGGATGAATACACAACGAGGAACTGGGAGAGAAGGCGCCGAAATATCACCAACTGAAATCCGCCTGCGTCTAATAAGCGACTTCCTGACCCCCTCCATCCCCATTATGGAAAGATGCGCCAAAACGGGGGCAACGGTCATGTCTACACTGGGCGCCTGGACTGAAATCTAGGCGCTAAAATGGGAGATAGGCGCTCATAATAAATGCAAGACAGCCTGAGATTAGACGGATCTGAATCGGGTGACAAATCGCGGTGTGTATGACACTGCTGGGCCTGTGCACAGGGTGTGCAATGCTGCATAGATGACTACACAAGATTTTATATTTTATTCCATCACCATCATAAACTGCAATTCTGGAAACCTCTATACTGTATGTATCAAGTATGTAGATGTCATGGGGAAGAGCAAATGTCCATCAAGACTTCTCCTTCATATGTGGCTGCATTGGTGTGTGATCCATCATCCTTCCATTATCTATATATCAACATATATATATATATATATATACACATTAACAATGTCTTCATTTTTCTTTTTGTCTATCTATCTATCTATCTATCTATCTATCCATCCATCCATCCATCCAGCTATCTACTTTCATCCATCCATTATCTATATATCAATCTATTTATCTATTTCTTTAGATTCATTTACACATTATCTGTACATCAATATATCCTAGGAGCGCTTTTAGTGCCCTTTATATGTATGTGTTTACTTATACTATATAAATAAAAGCAATCAGCGTGTTTTGTAGATTATTGATTACTTATACAGTTTTATAATAGATGATGTGTATATGCATTTACGTTTGATATACAAAAACATCTACAAAAGTCATTATCTGCCTGTTAATTACCGTGTATTTCAGACTGGCTATAGAGGCTGAATTTACTAAGCAAGGATAATGATCTTATTTTTTATCTATGTGACCGTAATTTTTAAATTTCATTGGATTTTGCAGATTAGAGACTTGAATACACTAGTGTACATTTATGGTAAATAAAAATGTGTGTAAAAAAATAAAAATAATAATGATAACAAAAAAGTAATAATATATATATATATATATATAATATTTTTATATACAATATTATATAGCAAATATACATACATATATATGTATATATATATATATATATATATATGTGTGTGTGTGTATATATATATATATGTATATATATATATATATATTTGCTATATAATATGTTGTATATAAAAATATGATATATGTGTGTGTGTTTGTGTGTGTATATGTTTTCCTCCAAGAGTCACACAATTTTGGCTCAAAATTCACGTATTTTTTTAACTGAGTTTAACTTCAACTGTGAGTTTCCTGACCCTTGGTTGGAAAAATTATAAACTATACACCCCATGTCTATCAGATATATCTATGTTTCGGCTTTAAACCTTATTGTGTGAATATATTAATTCACTAGTAACGTGATTGGTACCTATAATTTATCCCAAATCATTGCCAACACATACTATTATTTCTACATTAATTATTATTATTAACACTCATAATAATGATAATACAACAGTATAATAAAATGATACATTAAATATGGCATATTTATTAAGCAGTGAATGTGACAGTCACTGCTAGATAGATAGATAGATAGATAGATAGATAGATAGATAGATAGATAGATAGATAGATAGATAGATATCGATTGATATCCCTACTTTAGACAACCACTTTGTGTTGATCAATGACCATGTTATGTCTAAACGAAAGCTAGGCCACCCTCTCACGTCTGAAGGGGATCCTGCTGGGCATTATTACTGATACACTAAATAATATATGCATTTTTTATATGTAAATAGTACATTATTCAAATTTGTAGCAATTGGACTCCTTTTCTCCCAGAGTCCATATACCTCTCCACGAGGTTCTGGACTCCAGCTTGGTGTGGCTCTTGTGGATCTCTCTCATTGGGATTCATTTACTAAAGGAGTAGATATTTTTTCTCTGCAAGGTGAACATTTTCTACTCCTTTAATAAATCGCCCCAAATTTCATATCAGAGAAGAGTCACCGGTGGAGGCTTTTCTTTTATCATTCTATCAGATTCCAGCTGTCATTTATCTCCAGTAGGACTGATAAGGTGATTGGCTCCAAGAGACCCCCCCCCCCCCCAATACACACACATGTGATTTCTAGGACACGTGTTGTTGCAGCACTGGGGTCTGGGTGACCTCTGCAGATACGATGTCAGGATTCTGAGAAGAGAACATCATTGAATTACAAAAATGTACAGCTTACCGTGCAGCATCGATCCTTGCTTGGTTTCCTGTGTCTCTGGGCGGGTAATTTGGAGAAGGTGTGGGGGAGGGGAGGGGTGTTAACCCCTTCTTTCCTGTCTGCTTCTGTTTCCAACAATTGACAGTGATAACAAATGCAGTGACTGTGCAGGCGATTGTTATTAGCATACCATATATCAATATAGAAATGGTTCATAAATGGCCTTTTCAGCTCTAGTCTAGGTAAGAATATCGAACAGAACAACATTTTCCAGGTTGTGTCTTACGCATTTCTATTTTAATTTTCTAGTAGATCTTGTTATGAGAAGAACAGTTATTGTGAAACAAACACCAATGAAAGGGAAGGAAGTAAACTCGTATGTAGTTGGATAATATATTAGCTGTTACAATTTATTGAAAACTTTGATAAACATTTGACACACAGTAATCGAATATGATGGGGGAAAATAACAAGAATCTCATTAGAGGCGTTGTGTCAATTGAGACTCCATGCACACTGGGTAGAAAAAAAAACACTGATATAGAGCTTTTTTGTACACGAGTTTTGCGTTTTTCCTACTAGAAAACGCAAACCAGAAGGGGTTTTTTTCCTGCCTCTGATGTCTATGTGGGTGTCTGTACTACAGATTTGTAGGATATGGAACATTGGGGGATATTTACTAAAGCTGGAGAGTGCAAAATCTGGTGCAGCTGTGCATAAAAACCAATCAGTTTCCAGGCCTTATTTCCAAAACTTAATTGAACAAACTGAAGTTAGAAGCTGATTGGCTACCACAGCTGCATCCGATTTTGCACTCTCCAGTTTTAGTAAATCAACCCCACTGAGTTTATATATTAAAAGCTACTAAATAATTATATATGCCCGAACATTCCAGTTTTAGTAAATCCCCCCAATTATTTTATACATTAGTGCATTCAGTGGTATGCCAGAACGACTGTTCACAATATACATTTTTAGTGTGTGTGTGTATATATATATATATATATATACACACACACACATATATTATATTATATTGTAATATATATAAAATATTTATATATATTCTCATAAACTGAAAGGTCAATTTAATGTTGCTTCAGGTATGTGTATTGTAGGGTATGGAACACACATATGGTACAGATGATAGATAGATAGATAGATAGATAGATAGATAGATAGATAGATAGATACATAGATACATAGATACATAGATACATAGAAGATAGATTTACGTATACCTATGTATATGTGTTTGCCCATATATTATATTGTAATATAATATTAATATATATGTGTATATATATATATATATATATATATATATATATATATATATATATATACACACACACACATTCTCAGAAACTGTAGGGTTAATTGAATGTTTATTTAAGCACGTGTACTGTAGGATATTGTACATTTGATAAATAGATAGATTTACGTATACCCATGTATATGTGTTTGCACATATATACATTTTATATATAATATATATATGTATATATACATAGATATAAAAACTGTAGGGTCAGTTGAATGTTTATTTAGGTACGTGACTGTATTGTAGGATATAGAACATATATATCGTACAGATGATAGATGAAAGTAGATAGATAGATAGATAGATAGATAGATAGATAGATAGATAGATAGATAGATAGATAGATAAATAGATTTACGTATACCTATGCATATGTGTTTGCACATATATAACATATATATATATATATATATATATATATATATATATATATACTGTAGGGTCAGCTGAATGTTTATTTAGGTACATGTATTGTAGGACATGAACAATATTTTTACATGATTGTATGAAATAAACTGTAGGGCGGTGGTCCCTGCACAAGTCCTAGATCCAAGTGCTGGGTGTTCTCCGTCAATCCAATTTATAGACAATCTAGTCCAGGGAAATTCAGGATTGACACGAAGAAAGGATGAATGGTGCAATAAATTGCACTTTATTTATTTAACTGCTCCTATTAAAATAAACGTGAAAAAAATAACAAATCGTTACTTTTTTTGTATCAAATCAGTACAGTCTATTGTATGTCATCCCCTCCTGCAAATATATAGTGAGCGTTTAGTTATCACAGAGAATGATTCAATAGGTACCGTACGTTTATTTAAATGATTTCTTTGTTTCCTTTTGTATAATCATTTCTGTTCTCCCCAGTCATATGTAAAACCACACTTCTTTATAGGGTTTTTTTTTAAAGCTGCATCTTCGCAGAAAACCGATTCTACAATAAACACACCCGATCTTTGATGGATTGTAAACTTATTTTTTTCTGAATTCTACAATTGGATTATTTACAAGTCCCCGGGGGCCGGAACAGTACATGGAATTATTCCAGAGGACCGATCGGAAATATAAAGAACGAAAAGAAAGGCAGAAGCACACAATCTCACTAGAGTGTTAAATGACATTGGAAAAAAAGAAAATGAGGTGAATTTGAAAGAAAGTCAAAGTAAAAATAACATTTTTGAAACACAATAAACGGTATATTATTGCTTGGGATGACGTATAAGCATCTTCTATGAAGAATTATTATAGACACAGATGTTTTACAGTTTTACAATCTTGTGAGTACCTATCCGAAAAAAATATTGTAATTAATATATTATATTACATTATATTATATTTAAAATCAGTTAGATTATTCCAGTTGTAACATTTTTCTACATTTGACAACACATGTTACAATCTGATCCTAAAATCTGCTATAGAATTAAAATTATGTAGTTAATAGGCTACTTGATTCGATATCAATTGAATGGAATTCTTCGGTGGGCCATTGCACGTAATAGTCGTTGGTTAATGATGTGGAGATTTGTAAAAGATTGTACAATCAAATTGCAACCAATCTGGCCAATTACGTATCAAATCTAAGCAAAATCGAACTGGGGTAATTTACTAAAACTGGTGCACTCAAAATCTGGTGCAGCTGTGTATGATAGCCAATTAGCTTCTAACTTCAGTTTGTTCAATGAAGCTTTGACAATAAAACCTGGAAACTGATTGGATGCGGAGCTGCACAAGATTTTGCATTCACCAATTTCTGGTAAATAACCATAAATGTCTTATATACAGTAAAAATAATATATATGTATATGTGTCATATATATATATATATATATATATATATATACACACATAGTATATATTCATATATACAGTATATATATATATATATATATATATATATACACACACACACATAGTAAATATCCATATATACTGCGTGTGTGTGTGTGTATATATATATATATATATATATACATACACACACACACACACACATATGCAGTACATATGAATATATACTATGTATATATATATATATATATATATATATATATATATATATATATGACATAAATTATATATACTATGTGCGTGTGTGTATATATATATATTTATATTTATACACACGATATATACCCTATACACACACAGAGAACACTGAGGAATATGTATATATATATATATATATATATATATATATATTTTTTTTTTAATATATATATTTATAAATAAAAATATATAAATATATATAGTAGTCCTTAGTGTTCTGTTTTTTTCGGGTACAGTGAATCTATGGAAGAGCAACACTGTCACCCTAGGGGGGTTCTATTACATGGAGAAATAGACAAGGGGCAGATGACAATGAGTTTTCAGTGCAGCATTATTAGCTCAATACAGGGTGTTAGTTGTATTTCTGGCAGAATCAACAGATATTTTTGCAATCACTGAATTTAGCAGACCAAAAAGCAAAAAAAAAAATGAAATAAGAGAATTTCGTTATTCATTTGTTTTCATACACTTTGAGGTCCTTGTCACACAGCTAGCTTAGCGCTGCATTTAAAATCACTCATGAAAAGTGGTCCATTGTGTTCAATGGTACCATTCACAATATATGTGGTGTACGACAAAATTATACAGCTACTGATTGGTAAAGCAAACATGTCAAAATATAAAAAAAAAAGTGAATATAACCCCTGCTTTTTTTTTAAAGCAAATGTGCCCATACCCCTCTGTTCAATCATTTATTTAACTTTCCTCAAATGTGATTGGTTGTTGTAAGGTTAAGTGAAAAGAAGTTGGGGGGCATCATAACTACACTGGTGGTCCTTGTTTCGAAATTTGACTTTAGTCCTCTGGCATTTTCTCTAGTACAATACGTAATATTGAAGACTACAAAAAATCTATCTGTATTTATAAAACATGCAGAAAAATGAACAAACCATCCATATTTAGTGCAACAAAGTTTAATACAGCATTGGAGTACAGCATTGGAGTACAGCATGGTGCAGTCATCCCATCCCGGACTTCGAATAACCTCTCAAATACAAAAATAATTCTCAGTTTGTTTTTTTTATAATTTTCCTGAACTTCATTGGGCAGTTGAAAACAAAAATGTGAAAATATAACCCCCCCCCCCCATTACATAAAGGGCCAGCTTTAGTCATAGATGCACATACAGTAATAATTTATAAAAGGCCACCCAAGAGGACAAAATAAAATAAGCACATTTGTGTGACTTATTAGATGAGGAACATGGGAGAAGAGGAGACGGTTTCTGGATAATAAAATATTTTGGGATTGACCTATGCTGGGATCCAGAAACAATGGGCCTCCTTTATGAATATGTTCCACATTGCTGCATATAGCAAGCAGATAAGCTCCCTCTGAATTCAACACTAAACTGCATACATTGCATAGCTGGAAGCAGATTGGCTGCTATGAGAAACACAGACAGTTCTCGTGTTTATTTTCTTGACCTGGGGGAAAGTAATAGATTTGGGGGATTAATGTGTATGTAAAATGAAAGAAGTTTCCCACAGTCACCAATCAGATTAATGTAACAGTAAATAAAATGTAATTCCGCTTGGTTGCAATGAGCAACAGGTCCACATTTCCTTCCTTCATTTATACATCAGCTGGGATAGAGCATGCAGGGAAGCTAAGAAGCAGAAATGGGCACAGACTGGTATGCCCAGTAGGGTAGACAGATATTGGTGGCTGGTGGTGGGACAAGACCCAAGACTTGGAATGAATGAATGGTGGTGGCAGAGAGCTAATGAGTATTTTAACCAGGATAAGGCAAAGCACATCCAATAGCAGATGCCTATATTACAAGGGGATCCCTTCCCCATCATAGTGCAGACATCCAGCCAGCAGCTGTGGCTGGTCTTCTTTTAAGAAGTGCTACTATCTATCATTCTAACCCCCACCCCAGCTACTACCACCCTCCCTCCCCCCTAAAAAAAAAAAGCAAATCACAGTATTTTGGGGATCACACCCCCTCTAAGTCCTTAGAAAGCAGGTGGTACAGAAGGAGCTTTAATCTGTACCGTCTCTGCAGTTCCGATGGAAAGGAAGCGCCCCTGGCAGCTGCCACTACGGTTGGCCCCTGGTATTGCCCTGCAGCCACTGTACCACGGGCTCCCTGCTGTACATCCTGGCCAGGTCGCAGGCGGTGTCCCCGTTCCTGTTCTTGTGGCCCACTCTGCTGTCCGTGTGCAGGACCAAGAACTGAACCATATGCAGGTGGCCCTCCTTGGCTGCCAGGTGCAGGGCTGTGTTGCCATCGTTGTCCTGCAGGTTGACATCAGCATGGAAGTCCAGCAAGATCCTCATGGTGTCGCAGAAGCCCGCCCTGGCGGTGTCGTGAAGGACTGAGAAGCCAGAGCTGTCCTGCAGATTGGGATCAGCACCTCTTCCGAGCAGGAGTCTGGCAATGGCCGGACACCCCAACCGCATCACCTGGGGGGGACACAAAGCACGTTACTTCATAGGTACTGCACACAGGAGACCAGTCCCTGATCCGGGACATTACAGGTCCTATATACACTACATGCAATACAACATACTCCATTTATTTCTGCATCAGGTGTATATCCATCTACCAGTCAATAGATCAATAAGGTGTGACATACAAGGCACAAAAAAAAGAAGTAAATCACACGAAAAAGGAATGTATACCTTGAGGGTTTGAATGCATACTAAAGGCAAGTAGCCTGCTCACTTTACAAGGGAAGGTTCACTTTGCAAAGGAAGTTTCCCTTAGCTTAGTGAATAGGGGGAAAATTCACTTTCCGAAGAAAAGCTAAGAAAAAAAGAATATTTTTCCTTGCACATGATTGGATGATGGAAATCAGCAGAGTTTCACCTCATTCATATAGCTAGGTGCAAATCTCCTTGCAAAGTGAACCTCCTATTTGCCTTTACTAATAAATCAGTCAGCATTACACTACACTTTGGATACTGAATACTGATATCGTTTATATGTGCACAAAAATCACATTGCTTTAACCCCATAATTCCATCTCTGCTTCTTACAGGAACTTGGAAAAATAACTTGTCTATAACAGCTTATACAGATTATACAGACATTGGAAAGGATAGATATGGGGACATAGGAGGCAAATACAAAAATAGGTTTCTGCCTTTCATACACAGAAAAAGTGAAGATAAAGTGATACAAATTAGATACTGTTTACAAAGTGAGGAACAAGACAGTACTCCTACATTTAGATGTATTCTAATGAATACATAACATTATAATATATATATATATATATACATATACACACACACACATATACATTTGTTAGAGGGAGTATACACGCACAAATGTTCCCTTAATAAAAAATAAAAATTATATATATATATATCATGCATGGATGTATTCCCTCGAATGAAAAGATATGTGTATATATATATATATATATATATATATATATATATATGCCAGCAACGCCACTACACTGAGATCTCTGGTTCTAAAACGGCTGACAAGGGGGGGCAGATATTTAACCTGCTTTGTACTGGAGCCTGGGCTGGGCTACAATGCAGCACTCATACGGTCTGTTAACCTTGATGTTCTATTACATATCCTGTGTATATATGTATATATATATGTGTGTGTATATGTGTGTGTATATATATATATATATATATATATATATATACATATCTTTTCTTTCGAGGGAATACACCCATGTTAAATATATATACACAGGGTACGTAATAGAACATCAAAGTTAACAGACCGTATGAGTGCTGCATTGTAGCCCAGCCCAGGCTCCAGTACAAAGCAGGTTAAATATTTGCCCCCCTCATCAGCCGTTTTAGAACTACAGATCACAGTGTAGTGGCGATGCTGGCATTTGTAGTTCGCCGCAACGAACGTTTTTTTTTTTTATAAGCCAACTGCTTATCTCAGATCAAGTCTGGGACTGTCTGGCTTTTCACCCACCAACACTTCAAGATAAATATAGTCATATGCAACAAGGTTCTACTTTAGAAAGCTTAAAAATACTTCGGTATTACATGCTTATAGAATATATATATATATAAACATAAGCCAATGGAACTAATGTCAAAAAAAGATTTATTTTATTATTTCCTTAAACATGTCTGTGTGGATAAATCGTAGGGAATCATTATAGGGGTCATTGATCTGTTTATTTCAGTCCCCCCTGAACCTGCTGGGGTTTGATGGGGGGGGGGGGGAGAGAGAGAGAGAGAGAGAGAGAGAGAAAGAGAGAGATTTACAGGGGTGTACATTTTTAGATACGTATGTTAAAAATAATATATATCACATATATTAAATTAATTTAATAGAACAGGGTTTCTGCTTAGCAAAGTGAGGTGTATTTTCACTTTGAAGAGATGTTAGTAAATAAGGTAAACGTGTGTTCACCCAGTCCTGTGCAAGGGTTATTAAAAGCTTTTTTTTCCTAGCACATGATTGGTTACTTAAAGTGAATACAGTCTAACCTTATTTACTTTACTCAGTGAAAATTTACTTTGCAAACTGAACAGTTTTTATTCCTTTATTAGTATATCCATCCCATTGCGTGTATGCTTTCTGCATTGAACATCATACACACACAGACACACACAACAATCGACACATATCCTATTAAATCTATACCTATATCTGTGTATGGAAGCAGTGGCACCCCTCCCCGGCCTAGTGGCACCTATGTCTGGGCCTTATCACACCTTGGTCTGGTCCTGGCTGCAGACAAGGTGATGTCACCTCTGTAAACAGATGTTATCTCTCTCCTTCTCCTTAGGTAGAGTACACACCTAGATCTACGCTGGATATAGCATTACGTTACACAGCAAGATGCTAGCTGGTAGAAAAGCTCTATAGGAGAGTCTGTAGGCCACACTGGATAAAAGACCAGCCAGCAATCACTGGGTTAATGTCACAGCAGTTGCGAATATTTCTAATTTGTGCTACGACAAAACTACACCACAAGTCCCCTCCACCTGCACAGCCCTGCAGCAGACAGCATAGTAAATGACCTTAATAAACAAAAAGGGCAAACATGAAAATGGGCCATGAAAAATACACCGACAATGTGTGCCACAAAGACAGGCCCTAAAAAGAAAGAAATTATACGCAAATAACATTTTTGGTCGGTTCGTGTTTTTTATTTTGGCTATTTATTTTTATTGGTAATTGTAAAATTGCAGCTAATGTATGTTTGTCATCCGTGGCAAGACCAAATGGCCAATGTATCTCAAATGTTATTACACTAAGGGCCCTGCATCAATGTTTTTATATATCCTACATATAAAGGGCTTTAGATATATTTCATATATATATATATATATATATATATATATATATATATATATATATATATATATATAGATAGATATATATATAGATATATTTCATATATCTATATATATATATATATTTTTTTTAGAAGGCCTTTGA